>NW_027267333.1:0-39781 GCF_963676685.1 Mytilus edulis | reverse complement strand
AATAAATGCTGATGTGGTTAAGCAGTGAATAACAGTGTTTCTGCAATATTTAACAGGTTAGGTGTGATTTTTTTTTATATGAGTTTTCGTGTAATATAAATATATCTTTAAATAGTTTTTGAATATTAGAATATCTATTTATGGGCTAAATTAAAATGCATCCGTCGTTTCGGCAATAAGCCTTTGTTTATTCTTTTTATCCTTGTTTTGTAGGAAAATATTATAAGTAGTAAAAGTTTCAACCTTTTAAAATCTTTCATTTCAAACAGTGAAAAGCTATTAGAAAACGGAATAGGGCTGATTCGAGGATTAAGAACGGTTTACAAACTTGACCCAACATACGTGTTAATTTAATTTTCCATTTTACTAGTCCTGTTTAAAGTTTATAATGCATAACCATGCATTGCATGTAGTAAATTAAACACTGTCATATGCCGTTAGTTTATATCGCTTTTCAAAAAATGGCAAATATGGTTGTTTATTAGATATACACTATCACTATCATTGCCGAAACGTCATTTAAACACAGCAGTGAATCTGGCCAAACATAAAACTGAAGATATTGTTGATGTAAAATAAACAGTTACACAAACAAGTAGTCTTGTTCTTTGAAAGGGAAAAAATAAAACATTTTATAAACCTTCATTATGAATGTAATGAAAATGTATATTATGTAAAAAGCAATAAAAAAGGAGGTAAACTTGAATGGGTATTAAAATTATCTCAATTTTTTTCAGGGATATTTGATGTACGTGTTCATTTGTATGTGGAGAAAGGCAGACTAAGAATAGGCAGAATTGGTAAATAACTTATAATTCTTCCAAACCTTTGATACATTTACAAAAGCTTACACGTATACACCAATCATTATGAATGGTATTCAACCAATGTAATTATTTATTATACTAGACATATTTAATCAAAGAGTGTAAGAGACATTTATATGTATCTCAAATTATTTCAGCGTTCAGCAATCATTACCAGGATTTTGATATATGATACATTTAAAGATCACAATATAAAACTTGTCGTCGGATAACTGTAGTGAACGTTACAAAGAAATCAATATATATCATTCATACATGGGTAGGGGTTACATTTGCCTTAATCTTTATACTGAATGTAAGCGAGTTGTGAAATATCATCAAATATTTTGCATATCCATGTTGAAATGAGCATAGAACATGAAAGGATATAATTATTACGATTTTAATAGGACGATTTAGATTTTTTGTTTTTCCAAGCAGACCTGTAACAGGTATAAAACATGCAATTGATTTGATAAAGTTAAAACGTAAAAAATATCAATCATTGCACGATAAAAAAAAAGAACAGATACCTGTTAACTTACAATTTGGGAGAGAGAAAAAATTGTAGCAAAAATATAGAACACAATTGTCCAATTGTATTTCCTGCGTTGTTCAAAACGTGTATTTTGATAGATTTACATTTTTATGTTTTTGAATTTTTAATTTTGCGGTCTCAATCATATCTTATCTCATTTTCTTTTTTTGCAGGAAAATACAAAATAAAGAAAGCTGTGAAAAATTATATGTACGGACATTATTACTAATAAAAGTACCGTAATATCATAGAAATAGTGTGTTGTTTTTTTAATCACAGATTGATACACAAAGTTTATAGGAATACGTGATTATTTGATTGCTGTTTGCTTAATTTCCAGTGGCAATATTTCACATATGTTCATACTTGCAAGAAAAGAATAAGACGCGCAACCAATTATACAAGTATTGACTTTAAAAAAAAAACATCTGTTATCCACTTACAAAGCTGCAAATAACCAAAACTAAGTGTGACATGCAGATAAAATAACCAAGTTCACAGAGTAAGACTTCACATTTAAATGTTCTTATAAACAAAAAGTATCGATAAGATAATGTTGATAGAACTCAGTTTTTATTATTAATAATCATATGATTCATTCCAAACTAAATATAAGAAGATGTGGTATGAGTGCTTATGAGACAACACTCCATCCAAGTGTGGTATGGGTAATTCAAAATATGAGGGTACACATCAATGTTACTTAATGTACACATCGTGGGTTAACACAGACCGTGTAATCGACAACTGATTGAAATTATTTTATTGTATCAATAAAAGTAGGCGAAATAAACCTCAACAAAAATCTACAGAAAACCTCATGTGTAAAAAAAAATCAAAATTATGTACAAAAATCACAGACGACTTTAAATAGGACTGAAACGCTTTAGTGTTATATCAAAAGACATGCAGACACAGCGCCAACTATTAAAGACATTCTAGAACGTACCTGACATTTGACGTCGTAATTAGAATTCGCTTTATCAATGAGTGATGTAACCGTCAAAGCATAAATCCGTACAAATTATCTCCGTGCATATGCCTGTCCTTGCAATGTGCATATGTTGTTTTTTTTTACCTTCACTGTATGAATAAATAAAAAATATAAAAACTCAAAAGTGTATTTAAAGATCAATTTACAGTCTTTAATATTAGAAACATTTTACAGTGTTTTACTGACAAGAGCACCATGATAGGTGTCACATATTGACAAAGTCCCGTCCGATATTGTATGGAGTCCTGGTGATAAGTCGCTCGTTTTTAACCGGATTTTTGTGACAAAAATGTCGGTTATTGATTTGGGGATGTACGGCGGGTGGTCGGCGGGTGGCAGCCAATGTTGTCCGTGCATTTACTCATTAACCGTTCAACCAAAGCTTTTAAAATTTTAAAATGTTGTTACTGACAACAAAATGGGGGTCAAGTTAAATAATGACGATTTTGGCTTTTACGGTTATGGAGTTATGGTTCATTGAAAGATTGAAAAATGGTGTTATCAGTCATGTTGTTGCATTTACTCATGAACCGTTTAACCAAAGCTTTTAAAATTTTAATATGTTGGTACTGACAACAAAATGGAGGTCAAGTTCAAAAATGACGATTTTGGCTTTTACGGTTATGGAGTTATGGTTCTTGAAAGATTGAAAAATGTTGTTATCAGTCATGTTGTTGTTTTTTACTCATGAACCGTTTAACCAAAGCTTTAAAAATTTTAATATGTTGTTACTGATGACAAAATGGAGGTCAAATTTGATATTGATGATTTTCACTGTAACTGTGCATCAGCTATGGTTCATGTGATATGGAAAAAATGCCAGGACACAAATGAATATTAATAAATACGGTTTGCTGTCGCTCTGACAGCCTCTTGTCTGTAGTTTATTTTGTGTCTTTTGAAATTTTTTATGGCATTGAAAGTAAATAGTTATCAAAGGTACCAGGATTATAATTTAGTACGCCAGACGCGTGTTTCGTCTACATAAGACTCATCAGTGACGCTCAAATCCAAATATGTATAAAGCCAAACAAGTACAAAGTTGAAGAGCATTGAGTATCCAAAATTCCAAAAAGTTGTGCCAAATACAGCTAAGGTAATCTATGCCTGGGATAAGAAAATCCTTAGTTTTTCGAAAAATTCATAGTTTTGTGAACAGGAAATTTATAAAAATGACCACATTATAGATATTCATGTCAACCATGACTTGATACCGGCATATCAAATGTACTTAACATTTGGATTTTTCTGCATATCCAAATGAGGAGCCTCTTGCTTTTGTTAGGTTTTTTTTGAATTTGGGATTATTTACATGTAATATGTAATTAGATTGACTAGTATACTTTTTAATTTCGTCGGGATGTTTTTTAACACTTTGTTTTGTTTTCATTCTCAGTTTTTAATCCGTGAAATTGTTGCACGAGTAAATTAATATTCTTAGATTAATACATAAGCCATTTTTCTCCCATTTTAAAATGGAGGGGCGGAAGATACCAGAAGGACAATCAAAATCATACATCGAAAATAAGCTGACACCGCCATGGCTAAAAAAGGAATGTGAAAAGACTACTAATAGTACACAAGACACAAAATAGAAAACTAAAGACTAAGCTTAACAAATCCCACCAAACAATTTGGGGTGATCTCGGGTTCTTAACACACGTTGCACCCGTCATATATAATCAAGTTGTTTTATTAATGATTCAATACAATTGAGAATAGAAAATGGGGAATGTTGTCAAAGGGACAACAACCCGACAACAGAACAGGCAACAGCAGAAGGTCACCAATAGGCCACTAAACAAATATCTATACTAGTTCAGTGATCATGGACGTCATACAAAACCCCAAAATACACAAGAAACTAAAATTAAAAATCATATAAGACTAACAAATGCCAGAAGTTCCTGACTTGGGACAGGCAAAAAATGCGGCGGGGTTAAACATGTTTTTTGAGATCTCATCCCTCCCCCTATACCTCTAGCCAATGTAGAAAAGTAAACGCATAACAATACGCACAGTAAAATTTAGTTCAGGGAAAGTCCGAATCTGATGTCAGAAGAGATAACAAAAGAAAATAAACAAAATGACAATAATACATAAATAAGAAACAAACTACTAGCAGTTACTGACATGACAGTTTCAGACTATTTCTCATCCAATCTTTTATGGTAATATTCTTTACAAAGCACAAAAATGTCAGTATTCAACTCAGAAGCTAACAAAACCTTGAAACATACTTATTAAGAAGGGATATAGTTACGATACTGTTGTCAGGTCATTGACGATTGCATATGTATGCTTTAATATAGATTCACCTATAGGGTCTTTGCATCGGAATTAAATACAATTATTTAAAAACCAGTTGTTGGCATAACACGGGTTATGTTCTTCTCCTATATTTTATGATGGTATAAAACTAAACCCCTAAAATGTCGCTTTCATATCCCCTTTATTAGTGAAAGTATTCATTTAATCCAGAAAAGATCGATTTTATATTGTTCGAGAACCTTATTGTTTCTAATTACTCTTAATGTTTCACCAAAAATGAAGAAGGTTTTTCATAGGAATTGGAAGTTATCATTTGGTTTTTACAGTTTAATATTGAACAGAGATGTGCAAGAATCACTCCCCTTGACATTTAATAGTCTAAACAATAACAAGTAAAATAAGCCAAATGTAATGGACTTTAGAGGATCAATTCAATTGGGATTGAAAAAATAAACCAAGTAAGACTTATAATATCTTCTTGACAGACAAAGTATTTGCGCAAAACTTTAAATTACATGTCAACCGTCTTCTTTTCCACAAAGATGATACATGTATAATTGAATATTAATTGTTTCTCAATGTGTACATTCGACGGATGATATATTTGAATAACATCTGCTTACAATTTCGGCACAAGTAATATCAGCAATTTTTGGTTGGTTAATTTTTAGCTAACCGGACCTGATTTTCCAACGTGAGCTTATGCCATCACTTGGCGTCTGCCGTCCGTCATGAAATTTTGAGACGAATCGAACCTCCCATTGTTGAGTTGTTGCCACTTAATTTGTAATTTGAAGATTTTGCTGTTGTTGGTTATCATCTTGAATGTTATAATAGTCCGGCCGATCGGTGAAAAAATTGCTCAAATAATGAGGAAAGCACCAATTTTTGCATGATGGTACATTTTTGTGTACTGAGCAATATTAGCTATGGACCCACCCTCAAAATTCAATATGGCGGCTTATTTCAAGATGGCCGCAGTAGGTTCTAAAATATTTTCCAGTATTACACAAACCACAGTGGATTTGATCCTGGAAGCACAAAAATCAACATATTTGAATGACTTGGTGTACTTAGCAAGATTTTGTTTTGATCTATCTTTAAAATACAAAAATGGCGGCTATTTTCAAAATGGCCGCCTTGAAAAATAAGCAAATATTCATTATTTAGAATTGACCTGAATATAAACATTTTATTGATGCATAGTGTCATTTAGTATCTGTCCCAGTTCTGTGCTTTTTGATTTTGCCTTGCTTGTCATTTCATACACAAAGTAGTAGCTTTCATAAAAAGCTGCACTATTGGTTGTCTTTGGTAACACATAAAAGCTGTGACTTGGGATTTATCTACCTTTAGATATTATTTAATGCCTATCTTATTTCTTGGGTCGCAATATTTTGCAATTTGAGAAATTAAACTGAGAATTGAGAATCATTTAAACACATATCAGTGAAATGGAAGGAATTGAGGACAACAAGGACAAGAAAATTGAAATGGCAGAAACTGAATCACTTGAGGATATGGAGAAACCCACAGTGGAAGACGCTTTAACAGAGGACAGCTCAGAAATGACTATTGAACAAATGTAACAAAAATTTTTAGCAGATAGAAAAATCTAATGCTCAAAGAACAGCTGAGATTTACCGCAATATAAAACAGAGCGAGACGTGAATTGATACAATATGTGTAGGTCTCATTACGTTTCAAGCTCAACAGAAAGAGGCAATGAATATTAATAACGAACAGGTGAGAGCAATATCTCAGCAACTTCAGCAGTCTTAACAGGATAGACCACAAGGCTAGTAATAATTGCTTGGCGGAATTGATGGTCAGACCAATAAGATATTCTATGTTGTGGTGAGACGAATGGACAAGCTGACAACAACTGAGGAAGGAGACACAGTTCAGTTTAAAAGTGCATTTCAATAGCAGGGTACCTTCCAACAACTGGCATCTGTTGTAAATGAATTAGTGGACAATCGAAATAAAGAAGTTAAAATCCCTGCACAGGCACATCATCTAAGCCAAAATTTGACCTTAGCCAGTACAACGCAAGTTTACCAAAAGTACACAACAAAATCCAAGCCTTGGGTCTTTCCCCAATTGTAGTTCGCATGAACCATCAACCGTGCCAACTCTGTTGAAGGTGTCTTCACCTTAAGTCAAAAATCCTATGTCAGGGCCATTTGCCCTGCATGAGACAGTTCAAATTATTCAATAACAATCTCTATTTAAGAACATTTACTATAAACCTCTAGTACTAATCAAGGATACCCGCAAAAGTCTTATGTGTCTTCTTACGCACACTTACCATCAACTATGATTCAATAATATTTTTTCAGAGCAACACACCATTACAGAAACAATTGGCTGCACGTTGATTCTATCAAGTTTCTCCAATGCTGAATGCAGTTCCTACTTTCGGTATCATCCCCGTCGAGACAATGGCAATACCACATTATCACTCCAGTTAAGACAACCTTGTCAGCTCCTGGAGCTCTAACAGGCTTCCCATAACAGCAAGCTGACTCCACTGACCGATACAGGAAAGGGCAGAGGAAACCGAAAGAGTGTGGCAACACTTTTTTTTCAGACTCCTCATTGGAGAGAGAATATACCCGATGGCAGGAAAATCTTGGTGCAAGGCACCGGAGCCGATGCCCACAGATCCCAAAAATGCAAAAACCCAATAGAAGAGGATCAATGACTTGGGAAGCGTTTTTTGAACGAACTGCCGGTAGATGACAATGGGAAAACAAAACAAAAATGTGTGTAGGCCCCAGATTGCAAGGCCGATGTTGGCTTTGAGTACGCTCGCAAGTTAAACACAGATGATGATTCCAAGGCCTTAAAAAAACATTCATTTGGAGCAGCGCTTAAGCAAGAAAGACGATCAAACCAGATTGGAACCGAAGTATTCCGTCAAGGATGTAAAAACAAAGATTCTTCAAGGCATGTAATAGAGAGGAACCCAGAAACATTCAACAAGGCGTTAAAACAATTGAAAACCTTCATAGCAAACCAGATGGCGATAAATATGGATCAAAAAGTGCCAATAATGACCATCGACAAGTCTACTTTGCTGATGGCGCAGTATCTACGACCGATAAAGAAAACATGAGCAGTCCTTTGGATAATGAGGTGCATAACCTCACACAAATTGTCACAAAACTAGCTGATGTTATGCTTTCAACTAATCAGCATAACCGTGGATTTGCCGATCAATATAACTTCGGTTCTTCTGGTCAAATAATCATGGAAGATCACCAGTTCCATGGAAGATCACCTGATCAATATACACGTGGAAGATCTCATGAGCAATACAATCGCGGTAGATCGGCAGGTAGAAATACACCCAAGCTTAATGTCTATCGATGAGCAACCCACCCAATAAACTAGAGATCATGTAGTCCCTAAAGACAACGGTTAGTATCTCCACGGACAAACTCCAGAAATCCCGGTTATTCCAGACAACGGTCACCTTCACCAGGATACGGAGAAAATCAAAATGCAACCCCAACAATGGAGTCTTTAAACAGCAATGGGTCGGGCCAGTAGCCAAACGCACGATTCCAAAGTCTATTGACCATTAAACATCACCTCATCACAAAATCGAACAGAGGCCCACGGCCTCGTCCGATATTGTCATCAGACGAACCATGTGAAAGAGCTTAGCAGTATGAGATACTATACATGACCAGAATGTGAGCATGATTGTGGACACTGCTGCAATGATAACATTGGTAAATGAGAAATTAATTCCGGCAGAAAATGGAGATTTGGAGAACGTAACGCTATGTGATTTGGGTTAACAGCTTGTTATTGGGAAGATTATAAAGAACGACTCTCAACATTAATAGAGTAAACATACAATAGGATGTGTGCAAAGAGCCATTAACAGACGATTTTATACTTAGGCTAGATATTTTGGACACACTGAGCGCAGTGATAAACCTGAGTACTCCCACAATTACCATCAACATGTCATCAAGTGATAAATGCGGCAGTTGTTAACAGTGGAAACGAGATTTCAAGTCTGCATAAAACGAACCATCACAGTTCCGCCAAACTCAAAAATGACTGTTACCATTAAAACTAATAAAAGTGTTGACCAGGAATGCATTTAAGGACCATTCTCGCTGAATAGTTGCGAATTGGTTTCGCACGTAGTTGGAAAAGGAAATAGTTGCCCCTTAACCATTTTAAATGATGGCAATCGTCTAATCCGCCTAAAAAAGGTACACCTATTTATTACATAGAATAATTTGACGATGTAGTGGGTACGCCAGATGAAAACGCGATGAGTGACGTAAGACGTGGCATTGAAGAGAGACGAGACAAGGTGTCCTCTGTACTGCCTCAAAGTTCAGATGAGTTACCTACTATTCCACCACATTTAACCGACCTATATTAACGTCGTTTCAACCTATTTCATTCCAACCAATAAAACTGAAAGCGTTTAAAGAACAATTACAATAACATGTAACATATTAATTAACATTTTGAATTTCACTATTTGTCTTTGTATATGCAGCCATATTTGCAAATGTATGTGTAAGAAATAACCAAATTATTTGTTTTATATTTTATAATTAATTGATAACAAATTCAAGAACATGAAGTCCATTTTTAAAGAATCATTACTTTAATTTCCGAAATTATATAGAATACCTTTAGGACAATCTTGATATTTATACCGTTTTTCCGCCATCTTGAAAATGGCAGCCATATTGGATTTTTCAGAGTGGGTCCATAGCTGAAATCAAAGGGTATATAACCAAGAACTACTATGCAAAGTTTCATGCTTTCCTCATCAAGTGAGCAATTCTGCTCTATATCTGCACCAATCGGCCGGACTATAATAGATAGAGATAAACTGTAAACATCAATAATGTTCAGCAAAGTAAGATCTACAAAAAGCCACGTTTAATATGACCAAAATTGTCAATTGCAAATTAATGTTTTGTGGCTCTTTTTAAGACAATTTTACACAATTTGTTCATCATGTTTGTTCTAATTTAAAAATATGATTTCTGAAACTACTTTACCTAATACTTTTAAACTTTACCTGAATGTTCTCATTTGTCTCTAACTAGTTCATTAATTGTTTCCAAGGTATTGATCTATCAACAAACATAGCTGCCATGGCTAAACATAGAACATAGGGATCAAATGCAGTGTTTGGCTAATATCTCAAAAACTAAAGCATTTATTGCTAATCTGACATGGGTTTAAATGTTTCAAAGGCCAAGATCTATTAGCCCGGAAATTTTCAGCTTAACTGAACAACTCTTTGTTAGATTGCTGCCACTAAATGAATTGGTAATTTTAAGGAAATTTTGAACATTAGTAAAGATACTGATAAACTTAAGAGCAAAATGTTCAGCAAAGTAAGATCTACACAAAAGTTATTAAGAACAAGATTTCAATTGACCTCTGAAGGAGTTATTGCTATCTAAAGACTGTGTTTCATATATTGTTTATCTAGTTTCTTGACTTACTTTGATAAATCTTCTGCTTTTAAACTGTGAAATTATTTTTAGCCAAACAAGAGCTGAATGAGTATCAAAGTATCTTGTATAGATTTAGTATTTTATTACCTTGCCGGTCAAGAAAAATGGCCGCACGTCATGAAACATGGCCACTATGCTATAAAAGAATATACGAACATGTACGAGATTGAACTTCTCGATTGAGCCGGTACTGCGAAAGGGAGAAAAACAATTGACTTGAGATTACTAATGACAATCTGTTCATCGCTACTAGTATTTTACCTATTAAGACAATTTTATTGACAACGGCCACGTGCGCCCTTAGTACCTAGCGATGATTTTTCATATCACTCGACTCCGCTGAGAAAGGAAATTATCAGGTAGCAAGATCAAAGGAAAATTTCGTGAAATAGCAATAGTATAAAATAATCAAATAACGATGAAATGTTTGGTCTGTTAATGAAATAATCACTATGAAAAGTAACTTATCACATAATCGAAAAACTCATGAGCCTACGTCCCAAAAATTGTTCCCGTTCTTCTGATATCCTCAACCAAATGTTATAAAACGTATACAAAATGTTTATGAACAACAAACACAAAATCGAATTTCAAAATGGGTGGCCTTCATAAAGATACTACAGTCGTACCAAGCACGTTTCAGATATCTACTTTGCCAGCATTCCAGTTAACTTGCATTAACGACTTCTTAAGTCAATGCTCAAATTATGTAAATGAAACCGCTGGTGCAAGCCTTAACATACCTTACAGAGTTGATAGAAAATCGTTAGCTTTGTACCGAAGAAGCCATCCTGATTCAAGAATGTCGTCATTTGACATCGAATGTGTTGGTAGTGCTATCATTAGCATTTCTATTTTTTTGATAATGATGCTGGATTTTCTACCGAATGCCTGATTACTATGTCTTAGCTTACAAATTTGAATGTTTACGACACTCATTTAGCTCCCTCTTATTGCAAATAGAGAATGATACCAACAAAGACGAATACTACCAACGCTGACGCAATAATATAGTATGTGTTGGTTTACTGTTCCTACTTTTTTTATTGCGTATAGAATTACATATTCTTCCAATGGCCGTTCAAAACTCATTTTAAAAAATCCATATTTTTTTTATTTCGTTATTTATATACAACATAGTCGTGTTTTATATTATCAATACCGCTGCGGATTGCTTGCAGTCCTGTGGATGCAACCGATTTGCCTCGGTATATATACAGTGTATGTAATATTAACCAATCATAAACTCGGCGTTGATTAAACTATAACAAAACAAAGAGGTCCCTGTTTCCACATAATAACCATGCTTTTCTTTTATGTTCGTATGGTGATGTCACTCATCAAACATTAAATGTTTACACAAAATGGTTTTACTTTAAGTTTTAGTCTGACGTAGATTAGAAAAATCGTTTGACGTGTTAGTAAGTTTTTAAGTGGGTAGCTGTCTTGTATTCTTTTGTATATATCATGTAGTTAATGCAAATAAATCAATGAAAGTACAGGGGAAAAAAACTTAACTCAAAGGAAAATTCAAAACGGAAAGTCCATAATCGAATGGCATAATCAAAAGCACTAACACATTAAACGAATGGTCAACAACTGTCATATTTCTGACTTGGTACAGGATTTTTCTTATGTAAAAAATAATGGATATAACCTAGTTTTATAGCTATCTAAACCAGGGGCGGATGCAGGAATTTTCGAAAGGGGAGGTGCTACATGTAACCCAGGGCAAAGGGGGGGTGCAAAACATATGTCCCGATACAAATGCATTGATCGGCAAAAATAAAGGGGGGGTGCGCACCCCCGGAAACCCCCCCCCCCCCCCCCCCTGGATCCGCCACTGATCTAAACAATCTCCCACTTGTATGACAGTCTTACAAAATTCCATTTATTTGACAACGATGTGTGAATAAAACAAACAGACATAATAGGTAAAAATGTCAAAATAGGAGTACAGGAATCAGGTTACATAAATATACACCTACATTTACCTTGACATAATAACACAATAACGGGATGTATAAGTACAGAGCAACGTCAAATGCAAGAAATTAACAAAACAAAATCGCACAGACAAAGCACATTACCAAAAACGAAAAACATTGAGACAGAAATTATAGAACAATAACACAATGTCGGGATGAAGTACATAGCTACGTCACATGTAACCACAAAACAGCATACACGAAAAGCATATAAGAAAGTATGAAAGACAAAAATACAGCCGATCACAGTTTGACATTAGTTTTAAACAAAAATTATAAAAACCTATCATCTAAATTAAACAAATTTTTAATCCAATGATTATTTATTATAATATAAATATAAATATAACAATCAAGTTCTCAAAATCCATCTGTAAGTATTTCTTCCAAAATATCAATTAGGTGTTAGTGTAAAGACAGCCAACAAAATTATTGACAATAACATTGTCAACTGTAGTGACAAGCGTTTTTTTTTTTAATTCATGAAAATAAGCAACACCGTAACTTTTAGTAGTGTAATAATTCAGGATAGTTTTGTGTAGCTTTGTAAATTTGGCGTTTTTGTCTTATTTTCCTATATCATGTATATTGACAATTTGACGGTGGGTAGATTCACATGGTGGGTAAAGAATACACATTCGCTTACTTTTTTTTACTTTTAATTAATTTGAACGTTTAAAGTGATTTTTAAAGTAGTAAAAACAACTATCATATTCCTGACTTGGTACATGCATTTTCGAATGTTGAAAATGGTGGATTAAACTTAGTTTTATACCGCTAAACCTCTTACTTGTATGACAGTCGCATTAAATTCCGTTATATCTACAACGATGCGTGAATAAAACAGACATAATAGGTAAAATTGTCAAAATCGGGATACACCAGTCATCATTGTAATGGTATTTTTTTCTTAGATTCAAACTTGTTTAAGACGGAGTTTCTCATTTTAAAACGTGCACATTTTTATGACAGGATATATATTATGTTTATATACAAATTTGAATGCTTTCATTCAAGTATAGAGACTCTGCATAGTCGTTTATAGAAAATTTACTAAATTGCACTAATACAAATTCAAAAGTAGAAGAAAAAAAAATCATAATTTCAAATTATTAATAGACATTCATTCGAAATCGGTCATTTTTTTTCATAACATTTATATTACAAGTATTTTAAAAATACCTGTCTGAATCTATATGAGATCTTTTAGTTTATAGTGTTACCAACTTGTAAAGTTTTTCAGCATGTCGATATCATGCAATTTCCGCGTTTCATAATAATTATGTTTGTTTGTTTTTTTATAACTCGAAACAAAAAGCTTTTACATTAAGTTATCCTGATGGAAAATATTGTATGGATTATTTTCAATAAATCGTGAAGTGATTATCGTTTTTTTTTTTTCGATTGTTTGTTTATCATAAAATTGAGAATGGAAATTGGGAATGTGTCAAAGAGACAACAACCCGACCAAATAAAAAACAACAGCAGAGGGTTACCAACAGGTCTTCAATGTAGCGAGAAATTCCCGCACCCGGAGGCGTCCTTCAGCTGGCCCCTAAACAAATATATACTAGTCCAGTGATAATGAACGCCATACTAATTTCCAAATTGTACACAAGAAACTAAAATTAAAATAATACAAGACTAACAAAATTTTTTTTTGGACCATTTTATGATGAAAATGATAAATACCCTATCTGTTTCTTACTATACCATATTTCAAGAAACGATAGTAACATCCTAGTGGGTTTCGTAATTTGGAAACCCGAGAACAGATAAGACACAAAATGACAAGCAAAAACTTTCAACATTGAAAACTAACTACAGATGAAAAACACGGACGTTTCTGTTAAGGAAAAATGTAATTCTTTCATAGGAAATTAGTTTTAAGATTGTGGGAATGACCAGCTTGTCCAAACTTCAAATGTTAGTTAGAAATATCGTAGGAAAATCATTAATTTTGTAACAAAACAAAATTCGACTTTAAAACTAAATTTTCTGCATATGTAAAAATGATTACCGTATGTATTTCTTTTAGAAAGACTACTTTATGTCATGGTAAGACACGTCGAATTTTACGATACAGCCGGTTAATCGTATATTACAAATATTCGTAATATAGAAAAAACTATATTACAGATATTCGTAATATTGATTATTACGCTTTTTTGTAATATAGGCCTTATATTACACAATGCTTTAATGTTACTATTTGTTGTAATATTATAAGTTTGAGGAATATTACGAATAACAATAATCGCTTGGACTGTTATAAATATATTATGATGAATACGGCACTTCTTTTTTAATAACACTCTTTCCGATTCCTAAAAAAACATGGTTTATCAATATTGGTTCAATTTCTTTTCTAAATTGTTCGGCATTTAATTGCAATACTCATATAAGAAGACCCTATATCAATACTGAACGAATAACAATGGGACGAAGAACAACGATCAAGAGTTGTTGACGTATTTTCTAAACTATGTTAAAAATTAAACTAGAGTTGTCCCTCTTTGTGTGTTGTTAATTGTAATTCACAAATACCAAAATTAAAATACTGTACAGACTTTCTGTATATTATACTCATTTGTGTAGAGGTTCCATCCTCTGTATTTCATTTACAACTTATACAAAAACAATCCTTTGAATTAAAAATACATTTTATTACACCAACTTGTATTTACATTTTCATGACAAGAATATACATTTTTACTTTGTGGCATTACTTTGGCTACAGAGTATTCTATAATATTTTGTTGAGGCGCCTGGGTGACTACCGATTACCTATACACAATGGCTATCAGCTGACCTATGTTGCCAAAGTATCATAAAACCCCTGGTAGTTAAACACGGTTACACCACCACCTACCATGGGGAGTGACCGGGGAAAACACTCGTATTACCAATGCTCCAGTTATTAGTGCACCACCTTTTGGCAGGTGTAGGCCTCCCCTCTATAAGATGAGGTGGAGGAGGTCCCAGAGTCACCCATCTGTAGACCCTACCGTTACCACTAACCACATTTTCCAAACCTGCAAATTTTAGAACTTGTCAGGCCCAGAGCATGGGCCGAGTGAAATAATCCCCCAATCACTACCAGTCTCCCTGGACCTCCCCCAATTCAAAATTGACTCTGCGCCTAAGGATAGTAGAAGATGATTAATTTCTAAAAAGTGTCTTGTTTTCTTTCCAATTATTAAAATTGTTAATTACTAAAAACTAAAATTAATTATGGATGCTTAAATCACAATAGTCCATAATATGTAAAAAAGTGTTGAATAACTGAAATGTCCAATTCATAGAAACGCAAGTTTATTCGAAATTATCCTGTATTGGTCCAATACTATGAAGGTCAGCCTTGATACTGGTAACCATAATATTCCAATCAAATACATCAAACAAGTGCCTGAAAATATAAAACAAAAACAGCAGCAACTATTCTCATAGGGAGGGTGGGCGGGTTTTAAATAGTTTAACTTATTTGTGAAACATCTGCTTTCAAGTCGACAGCAAATTAACAAGTGCCCGATACGGGAATTCCAAAATTATAATTCAAGCTGATACGGAAATTCCAAAATTCTGATTCAAGCTGCGAGCGCCATCTATGGCCATGCCGAATATGGCAATGAGCTACAGACTGCGACACCCACACACCCACACAAATATTCGATTGAATTAAACCAGATTATTGAAAATATAAAATTTTTATAATCTCTAATATTTAAAATAAAGAGCTGTCATGTTTGTAATCACTAAACTAAGTTTTTCGGACACACGTTCATTTCTCCTAGAGGCCAGTTGAGCATAATACTCAGTGTATGTAAAGTGCGGATCCTAAAATATCATTTTTACTGTATATGCCATAAATGTCTAATGTAGAATGATAAATAAACAGACGAACTTTTTTTTACTTTCGAAGAAAATGAAGAAAATTAGTTAAAATGTATATGTTCAGAAATACATAATACTAATAAAACAAAGTAAGAGATGCGAGCGGGGTTTTATCGCGCCTAAAGCCATCCAGCTTTGAAATATATACCAAAATAGGTGAATATTTATGACATTTCACGAACAGATCGTGCAGGTGCTTTATAACTAACAGGTAAGATATTGTTGCAGTACAAAATATTCATTTTAATACAATTAATAAAGTTGTATAACGTAGAATATGTTTTGTCATTCAGTTTCTTCATATTTAACTAAATTCCACTATGATGATTTCGTAATGCTAGTCATGTTTACTGTCGAATAATGATACTATTCTTTCATTTTTACTGTGGAGCGAATCATTATTACTGTATATGCGGTGCATTTTCACTGTATAATTTTTTTTTTATCTATTACAGCTCATTTCTTTAAGCATGTAGAGCAAGACTTTAGTTGACTTGCTTGTTTTTCTTTTATTGGATAATCGTTATGATAACACCCAATTTAATTCAAATATTAAAAATACAGGTTAAACTATCATAAAAAATTATGCCTAATCATATTGTTTAAAAATGTCAATCTTATTTACAAAGTTTGTATAAACAATTAAACAAACAAAGCAAGCAAGCCAACCAAAGTTGTGCTTTGCATGCATTATGAAATTAGCTGTAAGGCCTTAATTTAGCCGACTTGCTCAAACAATAGATAAAGTAAGAGAAAGATTTGATAAAATTTAACTTACGGAGTTTGGTTTTAAAACACTCTAATAAATTCAATAGAAATAACATTTATTTCAAATGTATTCCATTTAGTGTCTTATAAAGCGTATAGGGATCTTTATCCTTATTTTTTTTATCCATTTCCATGACACTTCACCACTAAATACGTACATCTTGATATAGATTGAATCTTTGTTTTCCCGTTTAAAAGGTTTTACACTGGAGCCATTTATAACTTGCTGTTCGGTGTGAGCCAAGACTCCATGTTGAAGACCGTATGTTTACGTATAATGGTCTACTTTTATAAATTGTGACTCGGATGGAGAGTTGTCTCATTGTCACATACGACATCCATATATGGCTCAAAAACGAAACGAGACGGGATAAAAAGGTATAAAAAAATCCACACTACTTTTTTAATATATGTATAATGGGCTTAATATGATTCAGAATAGAGTAAAATAGTGGGTCGCATTTGGGTATAAGCGTGACGCCGGATTGCCGATTTTTTGCAAGCGTGACAGGTGAAAGTCAAATGATTGTGTCGTGAAAAACGAGAAATAAAGTCTAGTGGGACACAGGAATCTGACAAAACAATAAGCGGAATACGGGAATCTGCCAAAACAGTAAGCGGAATCCGGGATCAGACCCCCCCCCCCAATGAGACCCCCAGAATAAGATATTTGTGTATATCAATCCTATTGTTACAGTCATGCCTTCAATAACAAATGTATCCGATGCATCCATTTTTTTTTTTATATTTTTGGTCCCTTTTTCAATTTTGAGGGGTCCAAATTTAAAGACAAAAGTCCTTTAATATAGATATTTGGGATTCGTTGACATGCTGAATCTAACCGTGTATCTAGTTTGGGGATTTTTTGTCTAGTTGCTGAAACAGCCCACATAGAGTTCCAAAGGGTCTAAAATCAACAAAAATGAATTGTAGCAATCATTTCGTGTACAATTCAATAACCTAAATGTGTATGGTTTTACCTCTGCGGTAGTATTCATTCGCGGATCTAGAATTTTTCATTTTGAGAATCGCTTTTGTTACAAGTTTGAGAAGCTATTTATTTGATGAAGAATAAATGAGGAGTTTGTATTTCAATTTGAAAATACATGTATCATAAATCCTAAAGTCATCAACTAAGTTTTTTCGTTTGTTGCAAGTGCATTTATCACATAATTCTACAATAAAAATTCCTCGCATCTTTGAAAATTCTATATTAATAATGACTGCACTAACAGTGATAATTCATCGCATCTATAGCTAAAATGGATCGCTTTCAATAATCGATATGCTATATTATGATGCTTTTATAACACTTATTTGAACCTTAATGCTATGTTTGTATATTATAAAGACATATCACAATGAAAATATGTTAAAACTTATCTTCAAATCACTTAACTTGATATTTTCAAAACATAAACAAATACAGTTTTCCCATGATCCTTTATTCTACAATAGACATACCCGCATATAACAGTAAAAATGAACTAGCTGGATTCGCACTTTATATACACTGATACTAATGAAAATACATTTTCTAATTGTTAGTGGGTTATTGAACTTTTTTATAACAATTAGTGCAGTAGAAAAAAAAATCTTAAACTCGTTTTTCAATTTGACAATTTAATTAAAGGTTTCTGGCACTCTATTCAATTTTATGCGTTATCAATTATTAGCATGTAAAACAAGCTTCAAATAAAACGTTAAAAGGCGCACGATCACAATTTATTTTCTCAGTAAATTTTTCAAAGTTTTTTGGCTCAGCTTAACATAAGTATAACAAATTCCATCTCTTGAACAACTTAAGGTGAAATCATTGGACAGTCGATAACAAGTCTTATTTAAGTAAAATTGGTTACAAAGATTTCTAGCTCTTAGTTTTTAATAAAATTTGTAAACATCAAACCATGAAGCAAATGGCTGATATTTGATATGATAGTTATGTATTCCAAAACATTTTGTCTTGGTGAATGTGACAGTTGTATTAAGTTATCGGTTATACGTAATCATGTCCTGTATATAAACACATCATATTTTGTTACTCATAAATAGCTGTCCAAACGTACCCTTAAATTCAACAGACCTACATTGTTTATAACTTTATAATCCGTTTTTATATCATGTAACATGTTCCCTTGTCATGCAACATTTGATTTACCAGCGAAATACATAAAGAGAAAATTTGGTATTACATGTATTGAACACAGAAACATTTCCTGCAATATTACGAGTATAACAATAAGTTTAGGATGAACGGTAATCTGATATGAAAAGCGGCTAATGGGTACTAGGTAAGTCAAAATGCATAAAGTTAAATTGGGTATTACATATAATTAATACAATGGTACGTTTTTTTTAGAAACGTATCACCATTTTGAAACACATTGTTTAAGCGGAAGCGCTTCATTCTAAAAATGTACGCACGGTCAACGCTTTTACAACCCTATAAAGTTACAAAAAGAAGCATTCAATACATATAATTACATTTTTTAGCTATGATTATGAAAACACGAATTTTATATATTTTTTTTATTTAATTCACCTGTGCACTTTATTGTTGGAGCACGTGTTATCATGAATGAAAAGTTGTATTGAGCAATGCAACTGCTTACGGAATAACACGAGATGTGCAGTTAGCCAATCAGAATAAAATAGTATAATGAAACATACATATAATGTAATTATAAGACGATAAACATGAACATTCTATTATACAGTTCTGTTAAGGTTTTTCGCTGCTTTTGTATTTGTATTTTTTCTAGATATATTAAATCCTCTGGTTTTATCCATGAGGTGAAAATACAAAAGTTTCCTGCAAGTTCTCACATTTTTCCCCTCTTTTTATTATATATAGTTAAAAAAGCAAGATACGAAAATATTTTAAAATACTTGTCAATTTTCTATATTTTTTTAAAGGAAAAAAATATTAGTCTGTGTTAAAGATATAAAAACTCTAGAGATAATCTCTTCCGGCCAAATTTCAATGGCTTGTACCTTAAAACAAGCACCTGGACCTTATTTGTTTCTGTTTTTTTATCGTTCCTTTATTCATATACTTTCAATTTATAAAAGTCTTGTAAAAAGCCGGTTATTTTAAACAGACAACCGAACATCCTTAATCATTGTATAGGGAACGAATTATGAAATTGATTAAAATTCAAAAAGATCAAATTAAGTTTTAATCAATGAAAAGAGACCATAGAATTCATGGGGGGGGGGGGGGGGGGGTAGGGGGAAAGAAAGAAAGATAATATCTTATAATTATTCTTACACCAATGTACAATGCACAATGCACTTTGCAGCATCTGCCGTTAAATTACTGGGAAGTTCAGAATTAGATGTCTTAAATCATCTCGAGCCCTTTTGTCGTGAAGCTGTTTTTCAACGAATCCTCGATTTCATGCCGACTACACTGTGCTTTTTTTCAATAATTTCAAAATATGTAGCCAATAATTAGGCCATTAGTTGTTTTGAATAGTTTTACATTGTCATTTCGTGACCTTTTATAGCTGACTATGTGGTATGGACTTTGCTCATTGTTAAAAGCCATACGAATATCTATATTTGTTTATTGCTGTGTTATTTGGTCTCTTGTGGAGAGTTGTCTCATTGGCAATCATTCCAACATCTTCTTTTTTTATTTTCAGAATTATTAAATGAGGGACATACTCTTTATAGCGGGACATGAAGTGTATAAATAATGCTAGATTTGTATCTCTTTTATGAAGTCACTCTCATATAAATGAAAGAACAGATCGGCAATAAAAAAGTGGTTATGGATCCCTTAGAAATTACGATTGTCTTACGAAGAACTCGTCCTGTATATTTAAAAATATGTTCATTAATAAAGACCAGAGAAAAATTCAAAGATCTTTTTTTGGAATTAAAGGATTGTATTTATCAGACCCAGCAATATAACTTTGTTTGTAAGGATAATTATTTAAATATGGCAAAAGGAGATGTAAATCATCATGACAATTCTTAAATTAGTAAAAGCATTACTTACTACTTCAAGTTTTTTGTGTCATGTTGGTTGGGAACAAGGGGATATTTCATATTAAAGAAACACTATAAATCATATCAGTCGTTTTTTGATTCAAATACTGAGATTCATCATTACAGCATGTATTGAATTAATTAAGTGATACATGCATATAAGGATCATACACAATACTTATTATCAAAGCATAAGATGATACAACATAAGTCCAATAAACTAAACATATAATTGAAATAAAAAGTAACAATACCCATTAAATTTTGTTTTATGTTTATATTATGGCTCGCAATGAACATATGCAGCAATATCAATTAGAGACATAAAAATAAGGTTTTCCCATTTGATACACAATTCATGCACATTTGATTGGCAAGTTAATACCGCCTTTTTTTTGTGAATGGCCTTGTATTTAAACCTAAATTCTGAGACGATTTGCCAGTGTCGATGAATCCGTGCATTGTGTTGCAAAATGTATCAAGCATTGGTTCTAATGAGCCTTTTTGGACCAATATTTGTGACAGGTATGTTATAGTTGTATTTACACTTTTTAATATATTTCGCCTAATTTAAATGTACAATTTATATACATGCACCTTTTTTTGCAATACATAATATGAGAATAGCTTTCCCTAATGTAAACCAACGTATATACACTCCTTCCCATATGAAAAACAGTAATTGGATTATTTTTATAACTAACTATTTTTTTATAAACACTAACACAGTTGAAAGTTGCTTTTGTACAACTAGTCATCATTATTAATGTTCTAAAAAAATATTTTAGACTCCGTATATGTTGCTATTGTCTATAAATATCATTTAGTAGATAAGAACATGTTGTGTGTTTTATTCTACATTGAGGTATAGTAGGAGGGTTGAGATATCACAAAAATATATTTAACACCGCCGAATTGTTGCGCCGGTCCCAAGTGAACATCCCCTGGCCTTTGTTAATCTTTTATGCTTTTTAATTTAAGTTTCTTTATATATTTGAGAGTTAAGCATGACGTCCATTAAAATGTATCACTGAACTAGTATACATTTTTGTTTCGATGCCTGCTGAATCCCGCCTTCGGGTGCATGATTTGTTTTTCGCTGCGTTGAAGACCCTTGGTTGCTTCGGCTGTTTCCGGCTCTTTGGTCTGGTTATTGTCTCTTTGATACATTCCCCATTTCCATTCTCAATTTTATTATACTTTATGATTAGGAGAAACGGTATGATTGACAAAAGAAACAACAAAACCTCAGAGATGTTAACAAAACGGGTCTCTGTACGAACTTCTTGATATTAGAAAACTGATACCGGTGAGTTTACTAAAAATGGTTATGCATGACAACATTTGAAAATATTCACCCAAAATTCTATCGGCCTGATTTTACATGTTTACAATTTAATATATTTCGGTAATGTTCAGTCCAGGAAATCCAGCATGTACAAAACTAAAACTGTCAACTAAAAGTGAATTTTATGACGCTTCAGGTCAAATGGAAAACATATTGTTTTCTCAATTGCATTTTTTTGGTTTTTTTTTAATTTAAAATAACGGTTTTTTGGCGATAGACTGTCTTAATCGTTTATTCTAGAGGTAAAATTGACCCATGTTTGTTTCACGTGAATTATAATAATTTGTCGTACATTTGTTTTCGAAAGTAAGAATTGAAACATGTTATTTTCACGTATTAACAACATTTCAATACGACATTGGAAGGTTGGTCGCAACATATTCTGACAAGTCTTAAAAATAATTTGTAATAAGTAATGTTTTGTCTATCAGTCAATTGTAAAAAACTATCGAATGTGGAACAATTCGCTTGCAGTTCATGGTATAACAAATATATATGTACTAAAAAGTTTGAATATAACTAAACAAAATGTACTGACTGCAAGCGACTTATAAAAGTTGTTCTTAATTTAGCACAGTGAAAAAGTTTGAACAATTTACTTAACATAGAAGTAATTTTTAAATCGGTTAAGTGCTGTTCATATTAAAAGTTTAATACACTTAAACTAAAGCAAGATGCTTCACCTAATTTATGATGGACATTTTATTTATCAATCTAATATGCGCAATCGGTTAACAGGGTACGTACATGTAACAATCAGTTAAGGGGCGGTTCATATTAAAAGTTTGGGGCATTTAAACACAAGCTAAATGCACCATTTAATTTATATATATAGTGTTTTTTTTATCAATTTAAAAGGCGTAATCGGTTAACAGTATACATACATGTATCAATCGTTTGTATAGATGATTCTTAGAAATTGAATTCCACAATATCATACATTCGGATGTGAATAAATAACTGGTAATTTGATGAATTGTCATCTCCTTAACATATATAGTTATCAAAAGTACCAGGATTATAATTTTATACGCCAGACGCGCGTTTCGTCTACATAAGACTCATCAGTGACGCTCAGATCAAAATAGTTCAAAAAGCCAAATAAATACAAAGTTGAAGAGCATTGAGGACCCAAAATTCCAAAAAGTTGTGCCAAATACGGCTAAGGTAATCTACTCCTGGGGTAAGAAAATCCTTAGTTTTTCGAAAAATTCAAAGTTTTGTAAACAGAAAATTTATAAAAATGACCATATAATTGATATTCATGTCAACACCGAAGTGCTGACTACCCTCGGGGTATCATATATCTGTATATTGGTAGTATCAGAATTCGAACAATTAAGACCGTCAAACCTTGTGTATTGGATACTGCAATACAATAAATAACTCAGTAATTACAAATGTTAGTTAGTAAGTTCTAAGTATCTTTTTTTAATTATAATGACATGTGTAATAACAGTTTAACACAATACAAATATATACATAGACATTTTTCTATGAATAGTGTATTGACTTGACATACCGTTGATATATCAAGTCGATACACTATTATTGTCTTTATACTGCAATCTAGAAAAAAATCTATTGTTGTTTACTTTTTATTGTTATTTAATTGATTTAACTATTGGGGAAAAATCCCCTTTCAAAAGGTCTCATATCTGGCGGAGAAATATACAACACAATAAGATGTACGTTACCTGTTGAAACCAATCGATGGTAAACGAATTCGTTTGAGTATGGACTAAACTATCTACAATAAGCATACATCATAATGATTTATAGTTTTTAAACAAACAATATTATCATGTGAAAAATGTGTTTCCAACAATTGAGAAAGAAATAAGTTGAGTCGTTCTACGTTTCGTTGTATACATTGGAACCAAGGACAGGATAACGCGATCGTCATGAACATTAAAATTTAGTTGCGGTTCTACTGTTTATATATTCATGAGAAAAAGTTATATCGTGCCAGTGACTGAATATGAAATAGAAATACACAGTCAACGCATTTTGACTTCTCAAATAGAACGAGTGCAGTATTAAATAATATTTAATTTATTAATTCGTATATTTTAACTAATTTGAATCGTTCAGGGATAGTCACATGTTAAATTATATTTTCAAAGGTAGATAGAAAACAGCGGGTAGCAAAAAGCATATTGCACAGCATAATGCATATTGCACAGAAAAAAGCATATTGCACGGTTATTTTTAGAATATCTAAAAAACCGGTATACTTTGTGACGTCATGTAATGAATTTCATGATATTGTTAAAAGTTTTATAAAAAAATATCTATGATTGATTATTTGAAGAAGAAAAATCTTCAAATACATAAGATGTAAAAAAAAAAAACCCAACAAAAACAGTAAATGAAATAACAACTAATATGTTGTTATTGTCTAGGAGACAATATTATATCTAAAGACGATACAAATATATCGACCCAAAGAAGTATATCCTTGTATCGACCTCATACAAAGGCTATAACTGTATTAAGTACACCATACCCATTTTTAATTCTGAAACTATTTCTTATTCTGCAAAAAACATATATAATAAAAGATAGATAAGGAAACATGTAAAAATAAGTTTCAATTTTTGTAATTTGTTCACTTCATTGATTTTTTTTATTTTTGTTTAGTATCCAAGCTTTACAATTGACATCAAGTGAACAGTGATCTGTATCTAAGCAAACATTTTATTGTTGCAATCAAGAATTATACTTTGGTAGATGGTTCTCTTTCATAACTTATGTATTGCTCTACGTCCTGCCGAATAAAGCGACATCATCTACTCAATATTATATAGGTACATAAGTAACATCGATTAAAGATAAGGGGCGAAAGATACGAGAGGAACAGTTAAACTCATAAATCGAAAACAAACTGATAACGCCATTGCAGAAAATGAAATAAAAAAAATAGTACACAAGAAACAACATAGAACACTAAAGACTGAGCAACACGAACCCCACCAAAAACTTGGGGTGCTCTGGAAGGGTAAGCAGATCCTGCTCCACATGTGGCACCCGTCGTGTTGCTCATATTATTATAAATCCGGTAAATAGGCTTATTCGGTAGGTCACATTATTAAAAAGGAAAAGGGTTGTAGTTACGACGTAAAAACATATCCGATATCATCTGCGAAACGGTTATTCCATAACTGTCAATCAACTCGTGATGGCGTCCGTAAAATGTACGAAGGGATGAATTCCCTGTTAGCAGCAACCCTCTATCAAGGCAATCATGATATGAAACCAAGCGCGGGAATATCGTATCAATTGGAAGTCATATACTCCGTATGTAGCCGCTGTTGGAATGTTGCTACATAGAAATGCAAAATTTACAATTGGGAACTGAAATCATCTCTTTTGTCGTAAAATGTAGTTGCAACCGAACCTCATTGTCATTTCTAGATGTAAGTCAATATATGACGCAGACTTAACTGTATCTGTTGTATACTTTATCTATTGTTCTATGGGATAGATGCGTTCAACATAGTCACCAAATTTAGAATTATTTAGTGAGAGAACATCATCTATATAGCGGAAAGTAAAGTTAAAGGGATATTGCTAACTTAATTTTTTTCATCCTAGGAAGTTTATGTATGAAGTCAGCCTCATAACAATAAAAAAACCAGTCGGCAAGACGAGGGGAACAATTGGTTTCCATTGGAAGGCTGACAATCTGTTGAAAAACACGTCCTCAAAACGTAACAAATATTTTGTCAATCGATAAATCAAGCATATTCGTAATGTCAGTTTCAGATAATTTTTTATTTGAATCAGTG
Organism: Mytilus edulis; assembly: GCF_963676685.1. Classification (NCBI taxonomy): domain Eukaryota; kingdom Metazoa; phylum Mollusca; class Bivalvia; order Mytilida; family Mytilidae; genus Mytilus; species Mytilus edulis. Next base: position 13,874 of record NW_027267333.1, on the reverse strand, counting down.
TGATCCTTTACAAAGTAGGATTTTTCCCTCCTTAGACAATATATTTGTATATACGTTGGGCATTCTTTTTTTATGAAACAAAGCGAAACCAACTCTTTTACTTTGTTTTTTAACATTGGAATGGGAATACTTGTGTAAAGTGTAGAAAAGTCGAATGTTTTAATACTATTGCAAGATGAAAGAGGTTATGGCTGTTGTTATATTATAGTTCGTTTCTGTGTGTGTTACATTTTAGTGTTGTATTTCTGTTGTGTCGTAGTTCTCCTTATATCTTTGATGTATTTCCCTGAGATTTAGGTTGTAATCCGGGTTTGTTTTTTCTCAATCGATTTATGAATTTCAAACATCGGTATACTACTGTTGCCTTTTTTTAGATTGTATATACTCTAAAAGATTTTTGGAATTTTTTAGAATCCACATCTGATTCACTCCAAACAACACCAGTTGCAACTTTAATCAGAAACAGTATTTGTTTATAAAGTCACAGTAACAAAATATGAAGCACGGTAATTTTTCATTGTGGTACCGTTAAAGGGCTTCTAAAATTGTAACACTCCCAGTGTGTTGGCGAAAAACACAGCAATGTTGGTTATTGTCATAATATAAAGAAAACGAAAAGATCACTTAACTTATTCAAAGAGCCATAGTATTACAGACTTATTTCTTCCTCTCCCATCACACCTATTTCAACTCTAGAAAACATTAGGAAGCTCACAACTTACTCGCGAGATCAACATTAACAAACTACGTGACACATGTTTTGGTTGAGGATATCTTTTTCTATTAAACCATTATTTAATATAATGAGCCCACTTCAACAAAAAAAAAAACAACATGAGATAGAAATACCTGTAAATATGACTTTACAATTGAATTCTCTTTAACCTATTGTGAAACACATAATTAAGTGTTAGGGATCAAAAAGGGTATATGCTAGGGGCTTGAATATATCGTGATTTTACCACGGGTTGGGCCGTTATGACAAATATTGTACCCTGAGCGATAGCGAGGGGTAAAATATCGGCATAAAGGGACAACCCGTGGTAAATTATCGATATGTTCAAGCCCCCATGAATTAATACGATTCTAATAGGACAAATACGGCAATTGTTTTGGATCGAAGCGCTCTAGGTAATGGCATCATTTGCCGTTCCCATAAATAAACGCACTATCAAGTTGGCGTAAAGAACGGAGCAAACTGTATAAATGATGAGGCTTTAACTATATACAACAACATAGTTAGATAAGTTTGGATAAATCTAAATGATTATTGTACTTTTATGTCTCATATTTATGCAAAAATGGTTTATATAACACATTTTAGCATCATTTGTTTACGTTTCCTTGTTGTGATGATTTTCGGTTTCACAAGTGTGTATTTTCCCGTAAAATGCTAATATTCTGACGGCATTGGTCTATGACGTCGGGTAGCTCATTCATAAACAAACATATGACGTGGGAGTACGATCGGAACAGCCCAAACAGTATATCCTAATTTGACCACGGATGTGTACTCAAAGCGTTTGAAGGACGTCATGTTAATAAGTATATTATAATAATTGTGTGGCGTTCTTACCCAGATTTGTTTGAAGCTTAAATGGTTCTATATATAACCTAGAACAGCGGGTATATAAAAATACCCTTTTAGACTTGGTGTGTCAATGTAACATCACTCTCTTGTCTCCGACCATTGGGATGATCTTACAATGACACACCGCGTTCTCATAGGATAACTATCGTCATTTATCTGGACGTTAATTTTTTTTTCCTTATTTGTACTTGACATTTAAAACATACAAGGCACTGGTGTTGGTTTTAAACTGCGAAATAAGTGAAAGTCCTGCTAATGCTTCACTTAAATGCAAAAACCGTTTGGTTGATTCGCCTTTTTTTTCTGTGAAAGAAAACAAATTCTGCTACGTCGAACAACCCATTGCATAGATTAACTGATGATACATGAATACTAATAACTTTTTATACGTACAATAAAACGGTTTCTTATTACAGGAGATGATTCCCTAACACAGAGACATATTCGTTTAGTGTGTCTGTAACTTTGAGGAATGAAAACAGTCCCGATCAACCGTATACCAACGTACCTGAATTCAGATATACATATATCTCATAAAGATTTAAAACAATAATATCATGAAAGAGAAAAGCTAGAATCTTCTCTGATCATGGAGTTAAATAAATAATGGCCAGTGTTTCAGGCAATCATACTTTTCACTGACAGTACACTCACAAGTTCAATTTACTCTTACAGCAAATGTGATATGAAAAATAATACGTTTTATTTATATGAAAACAGACATGTACTACGACTAGTTTTATTTAATTTTCAAAGAATATTTACCGTCAGTATAGTTTAACTAATTTGACTCGTAAAATCTACTTAAATTGACTCGTATGATTTAGATGTTGTTGCATTCAACTTTGGCAGAAATCACTTATTTGATGAAAATTAAATCAAGAATTTTGTAGAAAATCCACAGACTTTAATACAGATATTTGTGTTATAAAATTTAAAGCAAGGTTTACTCACTCGTTTTCTATGATCAGCTAGCGTTTATTAATTACAAAAAATCCTAAACAAACTCTCAATTCCAAAATACCCCGAGCTGAGTCACTGTAGTCGAGCGCACCCTAGAAGGTGTACTTGAATTGGTTCATATTTATATTTATTTTAACCAATATCTAAATTCATAAACTTGTTTTTAGGAAATCATTGCTAGCACTGCATGCAATAATCCTCTATCTATCAAGTACCTAATTGCCAAATATTAGAGTACAAAGGAAAAGGCTGTGGATTTTCTATAAAATTTCTATATGTTTAGCATTGAAGCAACACAAGGATACATAATCCTTAAGGGTCATAAAGAACCATATAATTACAAATTTGCTGGATACGTATACATGGTACATTGTATAACAAATTGTTTTGTGTAATTTATATAGCCAATACATCTTAAAATCATTGTGATGTCAGCATTACCGTTTACATTAATTCGAAGCGCTTTTATCTACCAACTGATTTATGTCAGCCGATATGTAATACAATCTTATTTTGTTAAAAGTCTAGAAACCGTTTATAGTACAGCAAAAATATATGTTACTTCATTCTAACTTAAAAATTCAGCAAAATAACAAATTAATATTTTTGATGAACTATTGGCATATTCTTGTTCGTTTGAAAATGTTTCTGTGATAATAGCTGGCCTGCTTCTTTATGTAGAACGATACATTTTTGTATATTTTGTTTGGCAGCATTATAGATTAAATAGATATGATATAATATTTATGTTCTAGTCGTACGCAATAATCTCATGAAATGTATAAAGATAAACAAATTTATTTTAAAAACAGTGTTCTAATTATATTTTCAAGACCTCTCATCAACTAGAAAACAATGACTTTATTGAACTACAAATTCAAATTGCATATTTCATGTTGGGGTCTTTTAAAGTTGATTATACTATTGTTTACTTATTGTGGCGGCTGTTTGGGGTCCAATGTTGCTTAAATCCATGTTGTCTAAACTCTGGTATAAATGTAGTTATTGAAATATATACTAAATGTCCTGATTTACATATGAACAGAATAATATGTGTCATAACCTTGACTCAACACATGTACCAGTAGAATAAGAATGAATAAAATGTCAAATAGCAAATGAGTAATACTCGCAAAAGATCATTTACGCATTTTGTCATCGTCTTTTGTAAACTCTATGATATGTATTTAAATGACAACGTACTTATTTAATCTTAATATTCTGCCATCAGGAAGATTCAATTGTTCGGATGACGACTGGTTATCATTTGAACAAGCTGTTACAAAATTGGAGACACTTTAGATCATCCAGCCGCAACCAGAGTATGTAGAGATTTGGGTGGATACATTATAATGCCAAAGACACCAGAAGAGATGGAGTTTGCAAAAAGTCTTCAGAAAATGTAAGTTGACTTTATCATAGGTACCAGGCTTATAATTTATTACGCACGTTTCTTCTACATAAGACTCATCAGTGACGCTCATATCAAAATAGTTATAAAGCCAAAAGATTAAAAGTAGACGAGCCTTGAGGATTCAAAATTCCTAAAAATTGTGCCAAAGACAGCTGAGGTAATCTATGCATTCACACTATTGAAGTATAGTTTTAAAAGTAAAAATATAATGTAACTGGAGCATTCTAGATTTCTATACTTCAAGAATTCTTATTTGTTTGCCGGCATGACATAAAAACTACTTATAGATTATTTCAATTTTTTTAAAGAACTACATGTAATGTTGTTGATTAATAGTTTATCTATTCCGGGCCCTTTTTTCCCCACATGATTGACATAACCAATATCAAAGTAACAAGACATGTATTGTCGAAATGCGCATCTGGTGCAAAAAAATTGATACCGTTAATTTTATTACTATCACTGGGTCGATGCCTCTGCTGGTGGACTATTAGTCCCCGAGGGTATCACCATCCCAGTAGCCAGTACTTCGGTACTGGCATGAAAATACGGATTTTTTTGTGTTATTAAAATTTGCTGTTACAAAATGATAGAAATTATTATAAATTAAGGAATGTATCTCTCTCATGCAAAGCCCTGATTCCTTTCACGGATTTGGCTATACTTTTTGGACCTTTTGGATTATAGCTCTTCATCTTTTATATAAGCTTTGGATTTCAAATATTTTGGCCACGAGCATCACTGAAGAGACATGTATTGTCGAAATGCGCATCTGGTGCAAGAGAATTGATACCGTTAATTTTATTACCGGTGGAATCATATACCGATACCAATGATATATCCTATTACCTGTTAGTTAAAATGCACATTCCGCCTCTTTCAAGTACACTGCAAAACGCTGTTTTTAAAATTTGAAATATACAAGGATTATAATAACTTAGGACAGGTCCCAACAAATGCAGCGGGTTTGAACGTAGTCTCTGGCGCCAACCTTCACCATAACCTGAAACAGTGGTGTAACAATACGACGTAAAAGAACACACTATAAACATTACTTGAGAAATGGCTCAAATTATATAGTTTATATGAATTGGATCTATTGAGAGTATGTTCAGGTATTTATCTTGTTCAGAAAACTTTTGTCAATAAAGCTCAATAAGGATACCCTTATGTTTCTTTTATCAATTCAAATATTTTACAGAAAAAAATGATTTTGAAGAAAATTGTTTATTTAATTTAAGATGTTTCATGGGATCAAAATAATTGTAATTCTAACACGATGTGCTTCTTTAGCTTTGTAAACAACACTGTGATAAAATTCTCGATAAAATATACTTAGCGCAGACTCAGAGATATACATAATAATGGCTGTTACAATATACTTCCCACGTAAATCTACCTATATTTGAACCTATTTGCAGACCTTTGCCGATTTTATTGTTTTAAAAAGTGCAATTAAAAACGTCGAAATAACCTTTATTCTTATTCGTATTCATAATAAAAAGAAGTAATGCACAAGAGCTCGGAGAAATCAACAAAATAAAAATTAAATAAAATTCCGCGAAAGTCTATTAATCGTTTTGGTGCATTTAAGTCATTTCAAAACATGACGTCATACAAATGAAACCGCTAAAGTTGAAAGTTTTCTGTTACATGAACCATCGGAATTAGTATGATATTGTATTAAAACTGATTTTTGAGGTAGGTTTTGTTTTGTTTTCTATTCTATTGCATTAGTCGCATATTTACTCATTTCAGCAAGTCACATGGCGGCTCCTTAGTTACAAAATGTCAACTTTGGATTTGATGGAAGCTTATAAGAAACACATATAAATTAAAAATGGCAAATGTTGGGTTTGAGAATTTAAAGAATTAAAAAGTTTTTTTTCTAGCGGTTATTCACGAAATAACCTACGCAAGCTACATATTTATAAAGATATTTGAGATTAATCTAACAGGGAGTAAAAAAGGAACAGCCACACACACAGCATACCTACCCTCGCTTCAGTTTTTAATGACCGTATTTGTCCTATTAGAATCGAAATAATTCATGGAAGCCATAGATTGTTGGAAATGTACACATGGCCTGGGCCGTGATATTCGTTAATTTTATCCCTCGCTAACGCTGAGGATAAAATTCGAATATCACGGCCCAGGCCATGTGTAAATTTCCAACAATCTATGGCTTCCATGAATTATTTCTTAAGTATACAAGAGGTGACACAAATGAACTGTTAGGTTCATTACCATTACTCTAAAGAAAATATGCGAAACCTTCGTACAAGTTGCATTCTAATGGGTTCTACTGAATATAAAAATTGGACTTCATATTCAAATATACAGCATCAACAAATAGGTCAAACAGCTTTAATAACGATTAGTAGAATAGTTAAAGGCATCTAGGAAACAAAGTGATATAACAGATACAATAAATGCATCCAGTGTATTAAGCACTTGAAGTGTTCAATATTTCTATTGCGAATAATTTGTGAAATTTACAGGTTTATAGAACTGGGATTTGCAATAAGAATATGCGAAAAAAGACGTACACTCCGAAGTCATAAATAAAACAGCCAAAACTTAACATGTAATTTCAAATAGTAGCAGTATATATACACTTTTCTATTCACGACAATCCAATATGGCTTTCAAATAACTTGTGCAAAGAATCTACACACAATTACAAATTTTCGATAAAGGTGTTTCAAAATCATCATTATCTTATTCGATTCACAGTGAATTATTCCAAATCAAAGGACACAAAAATTCAGCAACAATTTATTGTTTACCAGTACGCGGTCTGTGTGATATTTATGTATTTTTTTGGTAAAAAAGTGAGTTGCCTTCACTTTATCAAATGGGGCTGATGCATTTATTTTTTGATTATCGAACATGTAGCCAATAATTTTCGTTTCGTTTCGTTTCGTTTTTTATTTTATTTTATTTTACAGCGGGTCTTGTTCAGTAACCTGCACCAGTTTGTTTTGGATTAATTTATTTGCCGTTCCACGACTTGTTTTCGTAACAGGGACTTCAGCTGAATTTTAGATTGCATTATCAATTAGAATATCAAAACTATCTTAAGAAGTTGTTAAGAAACTGATTTTGCCAGACTTGCTTTAAATATGTATTACACGTTCTTATGTTGTACTGTTATACCACTGTCCCAGGTTAGAGGGGGGGGGGGGGGGGGGTGCGGTTGGGATACCCCTAACATGTTTAACCCCGCCACATTATTTATGTATGTGCCTGTCCCAAGTCAGGAGCCTGTAATTCAGTGGTTTTCGTTTCTTTATGTGTTACATATTTGTTTTTCGTTCATTTTATTTTTTTACATAAATAAGGCCGCTAGTTTTCTCGTTTGAATTGTTTTACATTGTCTTATTGGGGCCCTTTATAGCTGACTATGCGGTATGGGGTTTGCTCATTGTTGAAGGCCGTACGATGACCTATAGTTTTTAATGTCTGTGTCATTATGGTCTTTTGTGGATAGTTGTCTCATTGGCAATCATACCACATCTTCTTTTTTATATTACAGCTCTTATAGGAAACTTATATCGTACAGATTTTTCAAGGAAGTTTTTACCAACTTTTGAGTACAAAAATGTATAGAACTATTAGTAACTATTTAACAACTACGACCTTTAATAAAACATATATATCATCACTATTATTTTATATTCTCTTTTGACAACGCATGCCTTTTGCTTTTGCTTGCCATGATTAAGTTGGTCATCGTTAATGTTATTGCATATTCTGATTTTTCGGCATTTGAATTCGTGGCAAGATTTATTGAGTAATTACTTTTTAAAGGTTTGATTTGATTTTCATTTGATATGTGATTGCTCTCCGTTCTGTATAAGATACCTAGCACTGTATGTTAGTGTGCTGACATTTGCCATCTTTTAAGTAATTATAGTATATAAAACTCAAATGAATCTAACAGTACACTTCTTATTATAATCATCTGTTAATTGCTTATTATTTATTTAAGCACTGGTACACTTGAACAGGTATGGATTGGATTAAAGGAAACTAATTCAGATGGTAATTGGAAATGGGCGGACGGTACAGCATTGAACCAAAAGATTGGTAAGCAACATATCATTCCTTCCAACAGTTAACAATAACATAATTTATGATATATTTGTCAGTCGTGATATATTCCCAATATATTTCTTATGAAATTGCTATTTAGAAGAATTCAAAAGCAAGTTCACGGTAGCACAATATGTATAATGTATTGTCATGCTCGTATCTACAGTTCGCAGTCATCTTAAACCATAGTACGTTCATTATGACCAAAAATTCATCTAGGTTACGAATATAATTTAAGATATGACTGAATCTGATTATAAGTTACTGAAAAAACACCATATTTTTATCACTAATATCATTGAGAATACGGATCATTGCTTCTGTGTGATGGAAATGCAAAATTAATTCCGTTTAATATTTTATTTGGTGCAAACAATTCCCCCAAAAAAGTTTGATACTTTTATTTACCTTGAACGTTGTTTTTTTCGCTTGAAACCCACCATCCGTGTCAAAAATGGAAAATGGCGGTCTACACGGTGTAAATGGCAAGGTATTTTTAAAGCTTGCTATTTTGTTCATAATAATATGTTTGGAGTCGTTTGTCTTATGTCCTCAGGGCTTATATGTAGATTATAGTTTTATTTGTTTACCTGTTACTCGTTCTAGATAATTATCTCGCTTAAATGTGCATTTCTTACATGTATATTTTGGTAATTTAGAATTAATAAATCTCAAATCTTCTAATATATTGCAAATTGCACAGTCTCCAATGTCTATAGGTGTTATAATTTCTACGTTTTTCTATTGTAAATGTGTTTCTGAACTTATTTGTCTAAATTCAAAATGTCTAGATTAAGAGATATTGATCTCCATTCAAAATTGATTAACACAACCTTTATGACTTTATTTATACTAAATTAAGGAAATTCATGTTTTCTCTGTTGACATTCCAAAATATTCGTTACAGACAGAAAGATAACTAGTTTTTTTTTATTAATGAATAATTGTCAAGGTAAATGATGTTTATTTGCCGAATTCTGATTCAGCTTTGAGATTTTTTAATTTTATAAATTACATGTGTATGTACATGTATTATCAGAAAATGCCTTCATTTATATAATATAATATTTTTTTAAAATAAAAATTGCTTGATAACTTATCAAAGATACTCTTGTAGAATAATTTGATTAGGCTTAGTTGTAAATAAACTCATTATAGATACCAGGACTAAGTTTTGTACATACGCCAGACGCGCGTTTCGTCTATAAAAGACTCATCAGTAATTAGTTTCGTCTACAAAAGACTTATCAGTAACGCTCGAATCCAAAAAAGTAAAAAAGGCCAAATAAAGTACGAAGTTGAAGAGCAATTTAATCTATGCCTGAGGTAGAACAGCCTTAGTGTTTCAAAAATTCTAAATTTTGTAAACAGTTAATTTATAAATATAACCATATAAATGATCATTCTTGTCATTATTATAAGGACAAAAACAGAAAACGATTGGGTAAGAGGAGAAACACTGGTATACAGTTTTTAATCAAAACACCCTTTATAACAAATGAAGATAATTAAATCAACAGAACCTACATAAATAGAAAATTACAATCCTAACTTCTTTACATTGATGGTTCAGACCACAATCTAGTGTTTGAAAGAAAAAAAAGGTCAAACAAAATTAGTTTTCATCTTTATACCTATGTTTAGTTTTTCCTGCATAATATGACATTGTCACCAAAACTGATTGTAAATTTAAAATGATCGTTTTATCTAAAAAAAAAAAAAAGAAGTCATATTATGTCCACGAATTATTTCAAATGCTAATCAATTATTAATCTACATTGTGGCTTTCCGTCTGTTTACCTATGTCTTTTAATACCACGAGGATATTTAAATAAAAAACGTAAAAATAAGCATATTTACAAATATTGTTTGTATTTTTAGAAGACAATTTTAGAAACAAAAGTAAGTCTTCTGTAGAGCAAATAAAGAACATGTTTTAATTCTTGAATAAGTTAAAGGACTTACCGGTGATTTTTGTCCAACTGCTTGAGAAAAGGGAATTAATTGCTTGCATACACATCATATATACATAACGATACAATTAGTATCACATGTACAACTATACAACAAAATTTATTGTAACGTCTACATGTAAATGCCTTCTGACCTTTTGAAACAAATAAACCCCAAAACATTCCTCCAATCTTTAAAATAAAAGTATCCACTTGCATGTATTGACAAGGGACAAGAATCTTTACCTGCACATGTATAGTGTTGATTAAGATTTTTATTTACACACGTCTTAAAAAAAACATAATTAGTGCATCTCTCCAGGTAACATTATTAAACTGACATGTGCCAATGGTTTATGACCCCAAAATTGGCCAACATTCCCAAATCCCAAATATATGAACACAATACAAAAAGGTTCACATAGATAACTTACATATAGGCAAAAGATGAAAAGCTCTTTTAGGATACCCACTGATATGATACAACCGTTTTATATTTGGTTAGGAGAGGGGGAAGGGTTTGGTGGGGTTGCTGTTGCGAGAATGCAAAGACCTATTTCAATTTTGTACACAATTGTCTCCTTTCCTTAAAGTCATGCGTCATAATTTTTTATCCTGTCTAGTACAAAACCATTAATTTTTAGTTCATACCATATATCATAATAAACATTTTTATTAGGTTATATAACTAGTATTAAATACCATTAGTATTATCAAAGATCAAAAGTCGAAGTCTGCCACAAAGACATGTACACAGTGCAATCATTCCTTGCCATTTTAACATTTTCAGATATTGAGACTCCAGACCTTAGCTTTTCCTTAAATGGTAAAAATATACCTTTAAGTACATCTCATAAGCACCTGGGAGTTAATTTCAGTAGTGACGCAAAATGGAACAATCATATTGAAAGTATAATTACAAGTGTAAAGAAACACTTAAATGTTCTACGTAAACTTAAATACCGATTATCTCGAATAATTTAGAAAAACTATACTTAGTTTTTATTCGACCCATTTTTGAATAAGCCACGGAAGTGTGGGATAATAGTGGAATAGGTTACTCATATAAATTAGAAAATTTGCAATCAGAGGCCGCAATAATAGTAACAGGTCTGCCAATATTTACAAAAACTGAAACTTTATATTCTGAGGTTGGCTGGGAATCTCTTTTTGAAAGAAGAAGGAGAAGAAAATTCCAGATGTTTTATAATATTAACCAAAGCATGCACCAGAATATCTATGTAATCTTGTACCTCATTGTGTACAAAGTACAACCAACTACCCGTTGTGAAATGGTCATGATATTATTGTTCCATTTTGTAGACTTTCCCTTACTAATGAATCGTTTATTCCCTCTACTATACGTGAATGGAATAAACTTGATCCAAAAATTCGCAGTGTCGACTCTATTTCTAAATTTAAGAAAGAATTAAAAACGATAGTCTATTATGTAAAATTGAAACGTTTTATTTGTACGGCCCAAGGAAATTAAATATAATCTTAACGCAATTGCGATGTTCCGCTTCATTCTTAAACAATGACCTATTTAGAGCTAATATAATAGATGATCCTTCTTGCCATTGTGGGTCCGATATTGAGGATGTCCACCATTACTTCTTCGTTTGCCCAAAACACATTATGTAGAAAAAACCTTATTCCATAACCTTAACTGGCTATCTGAAACTTTGTTTTAGATACAAAACTATTAATTTGCGGACACTTGGAACTTTCGAACGAACAAAATATTCAAATTTTCAAACATGTTCAAAATTTCATAAAAAGGTCAAAGAGATTTCTTATGCCTTGATAGAGCGTTATTATTACTGACACGGAACGTCATCATTGTCATCAATTCACAAGTCATCGTCACAGAATTATACGACTTTTCAACTTTCTTTTCTCTTTTTACTTTTTATCCTCTTTGTTCACCTATGAAAGCTAGTATTATATTGTATAAATTGTTTGTTTTATATGCATGTCCATTATATTAAACTATTATTGTAACTTTATATTGTATTATGGAGAAGACTTCATAAGTATGATTTACTTGTGTCTAATCCATTGTGCCTTAATTCAGCAAATAAAATATGTTTAACCTAAATTCCTTGCCATTAAATATTTGCCATTTTATATATAGCTACTTATAGTATCTAAGGAACAGACTTGACCATGGAAAATTAACCTTGTTCGCCGATTCATGAAAGACGTCGGGTTTGGGGAACCATGACTGACGAACATGTATACCTTGCAAAGATAACTTCTAATATGGTTGATGAGTGAGACATTCGCATGACGAAACAAAACTATACAGTTTGTTGTACTGTCACTAAACCATAAAATATGGTCATGGAAAAGATGATACTGTATGACGGATGGAAACGTCTTAACACAAAGTTTCTTTATAATAATTCAATAATCCCCTGAAATAAAAGGCTGTTCACAAAGTTAACGCCGCGTATTCCTTATGCCATGCAATATTTGACTTAGGTCAAATATGGGTTATAACGAGAACTGAAATTAGCTCTAGAACCTTGAACTGGCCGGTAAATTTCAAGCTACAAGTAGGCGAACGAGTTGTAATAGTTTAACGATTTTTCTCTACTGAGCCCTGCTAATATAAAAATCAATCGGGTCCAGGATCAATTCAGTATATCGTAATTAATTCCATTTTCTATGTGCATACATTTAGAGTAAAAGGTAAAATCACAAAAATACTGAACTCAGAGGAAAATCCAATCGAAAAGTCAATAATCACATGGCAAAATCAAACGACAAAACACATAAAAAACGACTGGACAAGAACTGTCATAATCCTGACTTGATACAGGCATTTTCAAATGTAGAAAAAAGGAGGATTAAACCTGGTTTTAAAGCGCTAAACCTCTCACTTTGATTACAGTCTCATCAAATTCCGTTATATTTACAATGATGCGTGAACTATGTTACGGCCAGAAATCGCCTTTAAATTGTAGCCAACAAAAGACACAAATCAATAGTAAAATTTAACAATATTTATTATACAAAAGTTACAAAAGGTATTACACAAATATTACTGTTAACTTAACTGTCAAAATATGAGTCCAATCTGTTATCTTTATCTGTATCCGGAAATCTTTCGGAATCCAATCTGAATATTATGTTCACTACTAAGGTCACAATCCAGTATGATGTTGTTTGTAGAATAAAAGTGTCAATCCAAATGCTGTGAATACTAATGTCTATCAATGTCTATGTCCAAGTTTAGTTATTGGAATTTAACTTTAGTGTCTGTATATATAGTGTTGTCATGGAAAATTCTAGAACACTCTATAATGGAACATTGTGGAAAATCCTGGAAAGTTACAACGGAAGTTTCTGGAATAACGTAGAAGTTTAAATTACGCATCGTTTATAAGGATCATTCTAGAAAGTTCCAATCATTCTGTGAATGTTCCAGTGATTCCTAAACTGCACAGTTATAAGATTATTTGGTAAACAACTATCAGGCCATACAACACAAATTAAGCCAACATAAATAACATAATAATTACAATATCATAACACCTCCCCCCTTAAAAGAAGTTTTAGTGTAACAAAAACTTATCATGAATAATATGAACAAAAATACATAATACATACAAAGTGATTTAATAAGCTCTAGATAAAGCATCAGCTATTACATTATCTTTACCCTTAATATGTTTTACAATTACATCATATTCCTGTAACAATAAACTCCACCTAGTCAACCTCTGATTCTTGTTTCTCATTTTATGCATGAAGGTGAGAGGATTATGATCAGTATAAACAAGAATAGGATATACAGTGGGATTTAAATATACATCAAAATGTTGAAGTGCTGACAACATTGCAAAAC
>NW_027267332.1:0-26871 GCF_963676685.1 Mytilus edulis | reverse complement strand
ACGATCTAACAATTTTCCATTGTAACTCAAACATAGACTGAAACAATTATACCAAATTTGATGAAGATCTTATGCAAAATGTAATCTCTATTGTGTCTACAATGTAACACATAGTTCATACACATGTAAAAGGTTACAACTTAGTACACTTGTACTAACAATTAAAATGTAACAGGCAACTTCAATTCAACTCATAGGAATAGTTGTCTCATTGAAAATCGTACCACATTTCCTTGGTTTTAAATAAATGAAGTAAGGTCGACGGAAGATATTGTACCTTTTTGGTATAATCAATAAGACTTAGTAGAAAAAAAAAACCCTTATCGTATATCCCTTCTCAATATTTTATAACAGTAGCCTTGCATTATGTTCTAATATTTACTCCGTTGATATGCAACGATAACATGCAATAAGCCAGAACCATGTCTACACATTGTATAATAACAGCTAAAACTTTATACCGCTTTCTTTACTTCACTACTTAAATACTATACTTTATACGAATTAAATGTGTTCGTATGAGAATAAGGATATTTTGTTGAGGATACTTTTCGTTTAACAGTATTCAATTTTGATAGGATTTCAACGTACATGGTATACTAATTCATAACTGCGAAAACATACCTATCAAAATCCTTTAAGATTGCTTACAAAACATTTAACAAAGAGATGTAATATATTAACATTGCAATATGTAGATCAATGTTACTGTGACCTACATGGTTGTTTGTAATGACATACTTACAAAGGGGGTATTATGTTATTATAATGCCTTTACAACAATAAGCCTTAATGGTTTGATTCAATATAATATGTAAACATGTCTTTATACATACAATCGTATATCCGATAGAGCCATTACTGAAAAAGAAATTATGCTATAGAATTATTAGTATTTCCACAGAACCATCACTGTGATAAGAAATTATGTCAAGTTCGTAAATATTAAATCTGCATGATAACAATCTATTTATTTTTACTTGCATTTACAAATAACACATTTGGACCAGTTTTTAAAATTTAAAAGTAACTTATATTTTCTAATTAACATAAATTAGTTGTGACATATGGCAATTCGTATGAGTCATGTTTCAAAATAGTTCTTTTTATATTTATGACTGTTGACATAAATATGTCAAATTTATGTAAAGAAACGCTGCATTATAGCAATATATTCATTTTTACTTATATTTACAAATAACGTGCTGGTACCAGTTTCAAAGTAGCGACTTTAATAACTGTCTATTTGTGTCAGTTGTGTACAATATGTGTTTCCAAATAGACTATGCACAACGGTAAACTTTAGTTTCAGTATATGTGTTTTGCTACTTATAGAAACATCATATTTGGCTTTGTACGTTCCTGTTGATGGTATATACAGAAGCGCTATTCGTATGCACAAAATTCAAAAAGGTGTTTTTATTAGTTATGAACGGATTGATGGGTTGGCGTCCAGCGGCAAATATTACACAAATGACACTTATTTTTTCTGAAACGGCACGCTTCGTATGGTTATATAATTTTAAATATCAACCAACTCCAGCCATCTGTAATCTTTAGTGAATCCTTTTCTCTGAATCTGCCAAGTTCAGATGAGTGCCCTTTCCATTTCAGTTCCCACTAGGGTTCTTTTCATTTTGTTTTTTTTCGAATATCATATCATTCTATAACAGTCAATGACTACACAACAGAGTTAACATTCGTCCTTATTCCCGAAACATCTTAAGAAGTCACAAATATTATTGTTTTTTGATGAATTAATCAAAACATTTCAACAGTACACTTATCAGAGGTCTTTAATCTGTCTGTCTATGTATATCTTTATATCATCTTTATACGATAGTTCAAGGGTATGATATTTTTGTAAAGACCAAATATTAGACCAGTAATTATTATCAATTAAACTTGGCAAATAAAACAAAGTCATTTATATTGAATTGCACATTACAAGGTATGTGTCCATTAAATATGTCAAGGTCTTAATCTTAAACAGTTTTATTCATATATTCATGTACACCATTTCTAAATTACGTTTGGGCTGATTCCATGTACTGACGTATTATGCTTGTTTGGTCTATTGTACTTTAAAATTCTGAGAAAAATTCTCCGCGTTGTATTACATTGATTTGAAACTGAAGTCAATTATTGTTTTCAGCATACATATTGTATGTTCTGAATTCTGAGAATGTAGTGTTTTGAACTATACTATCAATTCAGACATATATAAAGTTATATTGACTTCGCGCAAAGACAAAATCTTATGCATTTTCAAAGAAATTTGAAAGATTACAACTAAATGTATGATAGAGAATTCAGATATAAAATTAACCGAAAAGAAGATACCATTTCTGGCCTTTGGTGCTATATTTTTATATATCTTGTTTGATAACATCGCTAATTGTATGCACTACAAAGCAGAGAAATATATTATTATCTGTAATCGCTGTGTGTCAGTAATGCTGATTTTGCAAATAGTCTTTGTGCTCTGATTTAAAAAAACAATTTTTTTTTCTCTTACATTCCCTTTTTATTTTTAAGAATAATCAATTAAAGGAAAAACGTCCCAAGCTGACAAAGCAGCGCATAAAACTCTTTCAATGGTACAACGAGCAGCACGTAATATATCAAAATGCATTGAATGGTGTAATGTAAGGAAAACAGCTTAATTTCCTTGCAGACCTCGCTAAAAATAGCTAAAAATCATTAAGATCAATGTCACCCACAACGACATCTGTTTAATAATAGCATTTAAAGATCTACAACAGAACTTCAGTATTTCGTAGCTAATTATCCAAAACAAATAATACGGTGTTATATTTGTTTTATCCTCTCTCAAATTTCCTTATATTATATGAAAATCAATTGTCAGCGTTATAATAAGTTGACATCAATACAAACACGTTTTTTATGACACTTAAAATATTCTTTCTATGGTAAACAAACTTTATTAAAAACAATTCTTCGCCATCAGTGTATTTGCTAATGAAACAAGGCGTATATTCAACGAGTACATGCAGAACATTATAATCTATATCTCGTTCAGTTTGAGTAACACGAAATTTCAGGAAGAATAGTCCAGATTGTTTCTGAAGTCATCAACATGTAGAAATGATAATATTAAAGTAATCGCTCTTGAAAATACAGATTAAAATAAACACTTTAAATTTATATATGTCATTTGTCCGAGTCGTTTTCTGGATCAATTTTCTTCAGACACGCTCAAACCTACACATTCAGGATCATGCAGGGAAGTGTGAGTAAATACGCTGCAACGTTAGGAGTGCATTTCACATTTATATTTTGCATGAAGGTAAAATAAACTCGCGATAAGTGGCCTGTGTCCAAACCTCTATCGGATAAGTAACACATATACTGACTATTTTTCGCTTATTTATAGTTTTTATGGGGTTACAAAAACATGAACCTATGGCATGTTACAGTGCATGAAATAAAATAACCATAGAGTATACCTGTTTTTTTAGGTTTAAGGATCTGGATTGGGTTTGATATAATTGGAGGAAAAGAAGAAAAAAGGGAATAAAAGAAAAATACCCCCTCACGCCCTGAAAAAACAAAAAAGCATAAATTATTATCAGGATATATGGAGAATAAAGAGTAATAAATACAAAAGCCGTTTCTTTTTTGTGTAAACATGAAATAACATTTTGTTTGTCTTAATTTTTTCATATAATAGTGTTCATTAACAATTAATGTACATTGTATCTTTAAGCCATTAGATAGACTTTCTGGTGTATTTAATTAACAACATATCCCCTGCAGTGTTGTCTGAAATGGAATTGTACTTTTTATTTTCAAATGTATGTTAATCTTTTATTGGGTGCTTTGTTTTATCACGTGTTTGAAAATAACGGTGAATGTCTTTTTTTATTTTTAAACATAAACAGACTCTTCAGCCATTTATATGAATAGCCAAGAGAAACTCATTTTATTTCTTTTGATACACTATGTGTGTAGGTATTAGCTTATATTTGGTGTATGTTTGTGTGTATGATGTTATTATAAATAAGTTTGTTTTCATCGGTATATATATATATGTGTATCTCTATACTGTTGTAACTCATGCTTTATGAGAACAAAGTTGATATACGAAAAATCCAATTACACGTACTGATTAATAACTAGGTAGGGAATTTTCAATTCTGATTTAAGGCTCGTTATAAGTATGAAGCAAATAAACTTACATTTTAAATCACACAGTACGTAAATGCAAAACCACAAATATATATTCAACAGAAACTTATAAAATGAAATGATCTATTAGAAATCCTTATACGAATGATGTAATGATTTTTTGGATGATTAAATACTGTGTTTTGACTAAATGATGGAAAGGCAAAACAACTTCAGAATATATTTCTTAATTAAATGATTTTATATAGAATTTTCTTTTAAGAATTAAATCATTTTCCATTTACATATATCAAAAATCTAAATTAACTATGTACGTAAAAATGTGTTCAACTTTATATCTGAATATGATTTATGTTCAATTAGTTGGTGCATTCAAATGATTTAATGTCAACTCTTAGATGCATATTTATTTAAAAAGTTGTTAGTAGCTATGTACTAGCTGTCAGTAACTGCGAGAACTCTTAGATATGCACTGAATGTTGTTTTGTTGTTGGGATGTACAAATCGCCGGCCACGGCCACTCTGTATTTTTATTTTAGTTTTTTTTTTTTTTTTTGATCCATCTGTTGAGTGAAGCCCTTATCAACGTTTTTTTATAGATTGTTCTTATGTTGTATTCTTACAACCCTGTCACAGGTAAGGGAATGATAGGGATCAAATTAACATGTTTCACTCCGCCTCATTCTCTTTGTATGTTTCAGTCCAATTAATTTAACTAAATACTTTTAAAATTGTTTTCAGAGCCGTAATTGTTGCCGTTTATTGCTCTGTTACATACTGTAAAGCAACTTATTTTCGCGAAATTTATAGCTGACAATGTGGAATCGACTTTTCTCATTGTTTAAGGCCGTACGGTGACCAATTACATTTGGTCTCTTGTGGAGTGTTGTACTCTCATTGGCTATCCTACCACATCTTCTTTTTTAATATATACTACTTTTCTCTTTTCTTCCTGCGTTTAAACCTGTGCAAAAAATTAATTTTATGACATGACGGTTAATGAATGGGTCATAATATTTGAATTAGCCACATCTCATCCGTAGAACTCAATGTTATGGTACTCTTTGGCGATCTAACAACAAACAATTGAAATAATAGAACAAAGCGATATGGAATGGATGGACTTTCAACGCAACACTTCAGAATCACTAACCGCTATATCTAAAGAAAGGCACTAACACATGTTGAAATGCTTTTTTCGTTGCATTTCTTCTTTGTCTTTGGACTTGCTGAAAAGTCTATTTTTTACTAAAGTTGTAATCACTTTGAATATGCTCAATTTACCTCATGCAAAGCTCTGATTCCTTTCACGGATTTGGCTATACTTTTTGGACCTTTTGGATTATAGTTCTTCATCTTTTATATAAGCTTTGGATTTCAAATATTTTGGCCACGAGCATCACTAAAGAGACATGTAATGTCGAAATGCGCATCTGGTGCAAGAAAATTGATACCGTTAATATTTTTACAACATTTGACATAAATTGTAGTTAGTGTATCATTTTAATTGCACTTATATATCAAACTTTACCTACATGTATACATGTAACCACGCATGTTTGCTATTTCTTTAATATTCGTAAATTGAACAGGAAAATATTGCACTTATCGAACTACGTTTATTAACGTTTTTTTTCAAATATGTATAGTATTCTAAGTAATGAAATCATTTGTAATTGCCATTTAAATTCAATTAATGTTAGATAATGTAGATTCTTGAGGTTTGGTCTACTTAAACATACAAATACAATAACTTCCTTAAACATGATAATTTTCTAAACTCATTTCAAAAGAGTATTTAGGAAGAAACAATTTTGATACCAATACGTTTATTTCCATACAAAATGAATGAAAGCATTTAAGACGTCATATTGAAGAAAAACTAATTGAGACGAAAAGAGTTCTCATTACTCTAAAAGTTCACACAGATAAACGTATGATATTTTTCTTTTGATGCAATCAATTTTAATTCACTTAATTTTCGTGTTAATAAAATTTTACCGCAAGACGTCATTTGCTGGCCACGTGAAAAATGAACATATGTATACACGTACCTTAGCAGATTTACCGATATTAAATAAGGAATAAATCCTATGCCACTTAATCATAGACCCTTTTTATGTATGTTAAATTCTGTTACTTTTCGCATTCATAACTATTTTGTCTTAAGTTTAAATAAATTGTTACAAGTAGTCCATTTCATGTAAAAAAAATATTTCAAATAATTGGGCTCAAAAGGAGCACAGTACAATATAATATCAAGGGTTATACAGTGATCCTTAGTCCTTTAGCGTTTTTTTAATTACTTTATTAATTGACTTTCTTGTAACGATATTTATTACCAGGTAGAAAAGCGGTTCTATACCAGAAGATCTATTAACTTAAAAGAATTATGTCGTTTGATAGCATATGCCACTACTATCCACCACAGATTGATATTGACGTGGATGTAAGTAACTATTATAGTCATCGTATGGTCTTCAACAATGATCAATTCCGTTCTATATAGAAATCTTTTAAAACATACTTTTATAATTACCGATTTTTCAAAATCTCCATTGGGATTTTAAGCACAAGATGACCTAATGCATACCTATACATATAGTTAGTGTAAATATTTAGAACATCTATAATAGTTTTAAATGAATACACGTATTTTTAAACACATATATCTCTGAAAATCGTTTTAAAAGTATTTAGTTAAATTAATTGATTACCATAAGGGTTAAGTCTCATGGGAATAAAGGGGAAGAGTTGACAGCTATGCACTAAATGACAATAGCTTTCTAATGG
The DNA here is from genome assembly GCF_963676685.1 of Mytilus edulis. Lineage (NCBI taxonomy): Eukaryota > Metazoa > Mollusca > Bivalvia > Mytilida > Mytilidae > Mytilus > Mytilus edulis. The sequence goes on along the minus strand of NW_027267332.1, from coordinate 19,926 downwards.
TATGATAACCATTATCTAATGGTTCTGAAGGTGAAACTTGAAAGATACGTACTTTTGCATTCGGCACATCGTATCTGTCCTTGTTCTTCATTCGAGATAGCTTTATTACTAGACTTTTGAAAATAGATTGGATAAATCTATTTATAAAACTGTCTTGTATAGTATTCACTTGACTGTTCACATGCACAGACATGTGAAATTGACAATAGTCAACCTTGTAGAGAGAACAATACTATTTGAATAAAAAGTCATTAGTCTTGAACATGAACATGAGTATTTACACATAAAAGTATCTTATATTATATATTCACAATGTTCATTTAGCCATTACCACGAAAAGCATAGAATTTTAGATTATGGAATTCAATAGATAATTACATATCATCGATAAATATTTTCACATCAATGCAAACCAAATGTCTCATAAATACGATTTTCATAATAACCTTACAGAAACGATGAAACGTCTAAACAAACTTTTTCCTAATTTTTATTTTCTCGTGTGACCCTAATATTTAGGACAGAAATGAATCTAATATTCATTTGTCATAGGGTAAAAATGTCGTAGATAAATCCAGCGATATCTAATATTTGGACAATTTCAAAGACAATTGATTTTGAACATCATATGTCAACACAATATCAGCAGTATCAGATAATGGTCTTGATAATGGGTCAAATTGTTCTACTAGAAATATATATTGTCAATATGTATATTGCTCATTCATGAAGTAATAAAGATATCAAGTCTCCCACCATGTCGAAGTTTGATAAAAAAAAATCTTGATGTTGTTTTTTGTTTTGTTTTTTTGTTTTTGTTATTACATGTATGACTGCTAAAGGTTAATTAGAAAACAGAGTTTTTGTGTATGCAGGAAATTTGTATGAAAGAGTTTCGTCACGTGTTTGTTATAAAAGTCTGGATAAAAATGTCAACAAGACAAGCAACACCCTAACACAGAGTAAATAAAAGGAGAAGGCTAAAAAGCAATTACCAAGTCGGCATAACAATCTATACATCGAAGAAAACAAACAGGATCATTGCGAAAGTGAAGACATCGAACAGACAAAAACACCACAAAACACATTAAACGAAAGACGTCGAACAGACTAAAAAAAACAAAAATAAAAAAAAACAAGATAATTTTTTTGGTCACATTTTTAAAGCGTATTTCTTTTATTGTCAGTTCATACGATTTTGCATTAGTTTTCATCGATTTAAAAAATCAAAATGTTTTACAAAATAAGCCATGTAAAGTCATCAATTTGACAATAAAGATATATACATAACAGTTTGAAGAAATATATCATAATTTAGCAACTCCAATAAATGGGTCTGATTAAGAAAGAAACTGTAATTGGGGAAGGTCTTGTCAACAATGTTTTAAGTACGAGACACAATGGATAAGAGTAAGTACCTTAACAAGATACCGTTCGATCTCCATCCTATTGGTAATACCGTAACCTTTCAACGATCTAACAAGTTTGCATTGTAACTAAAACACTGACTGAAACATTTATACCAAATTTGGTGAAGATCTTATGCAAAATGTAATCTCTATTGTGTCAACTGTTTACAGTGCTCATAGTTTATACAATTGTGAAAGGTAACAACTTAGTACTGACAATTTTAAGATGTAACAGCCCACTTCATTTTAACTCATATGTATAGTTGTCTCATTGGCAATCATACAGCTCCTCGTTCTTTAAAAGAGGTACGGAAGATACCAAAGGGACAGTCAAACTCATAAATCTAAAACAAACTGACAACGCCATGGCTAAAAATGAAAAAGACAAACAGAAAAACAATAGTACACATGACACAACATAGAAAACTAAAGAATAAACAACACGAACCCCACCAAAAACTAGGGGTGATCTCAGGTGCTCCGGAAGGGTAAGTAGATCCTGCTCCACATGTGGCACCCGTCGTGTTGCTTATGTGATTACAAATCCAGTAAATAGTATAATTCGGTAGGTCACATTCATAAATGACGTATGGTTGACGGAATTTTGTGTTCTGATCAACTCGTTCTGATGTGACGTAGTACGAACGATAAAAAAAAGCCTTACTGTATCACTTCACCATCTCTACATAATAGTGTTGAATCCTCGTACAATCTTTACTTCGTCGAAAGGCAGCGTTTACTGATATAGCATTGTTAATTAATTGCCAATATACTTTGTACTTAATTAAGTTAAATGTGTATGTATGAGAAAAGAAAATTATCATGTGCATGATGTTTATTTTTCATTCAGTTTCAATTGAATAGGATTTAAAAGTGCATGGTGTAATAATTCATTCCTTCAAAAATATACTTATTAAAATCCGTGAAGATTGCTTTCACGCCATTTAACAAAGAAATATAGTATACATGTATTTAACATCACAATAAGAAGATCAAAGTGACTGTGACCTATATTGTTGAACGTAATGACATACTTACAAAGGAGGTATTACGTTATTATAATGTCTCAATAAGCCTTAATGGTTTGATTCAACGTTATATGTAAACGGGTCTTCATAAATACAATTGTATATCCGATAGAGCTATTACTGTTATAAAGAAATGATGTCAAGTTTGTTAATAGTCAATCTGCATGATAGAAATGTATTTTATTCTTTCTTTTATTGCAAAATAACTTATACAGTTTCAATAATTGAAAAAAAAAATCGAATATGTTAATAATCATACATTTGCTCTGACATATGACAGTTTATCATAAGATACGATTCAAAATTACTTACTTTTTTATTTATAAGTGTTTAAAAGAATGTATGTGAAATTTATAGAAAGACACACTGCATGATAGCAAGTATATTCACCCTTAATTTCAATTACAAATAACGTGCTGGTACCAGTTTTTATTTTATTTTTAATAACTAAACGTATAATAAGTTTGATATGACAGATGTCAATTTATAAGTTACGATTGAAAATAATTTTTTTTTTCACATTTAGAACTAGTAAAACAGAAACTATGTCAAAAATTTGCAGGATAGCAATGATATAATTTTAACTTCTATTTACAAATAAAGTATATCTGCCACCAGTTTCTAAAATTAAAAATTGAGGAATAAAGATAAATTTGATATGAGACATGACAGTTTATAATTTAGGACTAAAACCGGGACTAAAATAGTTTTCAAATGATCTGCAATCTCCAGTATTTGTTAAAATTTGCATAGGTAAATCCCGTTCTCTGAATCGGCCAAGTTGAGATGAATGCATACTAATTCATTGCATGTTTATTTAGCAATATCTACAAAAACATGGAATTTTAAATTCTGACATTCAATAGATAATTATAAAACATCGATAATTTTTTTCACATCAATCGTAAACACAAATACTACACAAACAATATTGAATGTTCAAACAAACTTAATTTCTGATTTTTATTTTCTCGTGTGACCTAACTATTCAGGACGAAGTAAATCTAATATTGAATTGTCATTGGGTATAATTTGCCCCAGATAGATCCATCAATATATAATATCTGGACAATGTCAAAGACAACTGTTTTTGAACATCGTATGTCAATACAACGTCAGCAATATAAGATAATGTTATTGATAATTGGTCCAATTGTTCTACTAGAAATATATATTGTCAATATGTATATTGCTCATTTATAAAATAATTGAGATCTCAAGTCTCCCACGTTGCCGAATGCAGACCGTTATGTATGCCGGAAATTTGTATATAAGAATTTCGTCACAACTTTTAACAAATGTCTGGATAAAAATGTCGACAAGACAAGCAACAACCCAAAACACTTAATGTGAAGACAAAAATATATTGATCAATCGCAGAAACTTTATACATGCATAGTAAAACTCGTATTCAAGACATTCGTTACCAATCCTATTTAAGCTGAGGGAGTTGAACAGAAAAAAAATACATGAAACTGGTGAAACTAACAGATAAATAACACCACTAAACACATGAAACTGCAGACCTCAAACTGACATATACCACCTAAAAGACATGAAACTAAAGACGTCGAGCAAACAAATAACACCACAAAACACACGAAACTGAAGACATTAAACAGACAAGCAATACCAAAAAACACATAAAACTGCAGACGTCGAACAGACAAAACACACCACAAAACACATAAAACTGCAGACGTCAAACAGACAAACAAAACCACAAAAATACATGCAATTGAAGACGTCGAACTGAAAAATAACACCACAAAACTGAAGCTTGGATGTGACAGCGATATAATATTCATAAAAGGAAATGTGAGGAATATACCAACTCGACAATAACACAACAACACAAAACTATACGACTCCAATGCTGTAAGGTAATGGTGTTCATCAATTGAAACGTTTTAGACAGAATGGCAATTTTGAACTGAACCCCTTGTTCATGTTGTTAGAAAAGTCGTGTATGAATTTATCAGAAACTATAACAAATCTTATGTATTTGTTTCTCGCATTTGCAAAAATAAAAGATTATCCATTATCGTATGTAACAAAAGACAAACCCTGATGATGTTTCTGACTAAGAAAATATATATGAATTACTAATACATGATTCGGCCATTAGTATTTTTAGTAAGTTTAATTTATAAGAGTTTTTAATATACGTTCAGTTTGGGACGTGAAATTAATAAAAGTGGAGAAAAAATACCAAGCAGGAAATCATGAACCGAAATTCAGCCAAGAGTGCTGCAAGGTAATAGTAAGTTTTGTAAGGGACTCATATGATGGTGCTAATTGAAGTCTTGACCATACCGAAAAAAAAAAGCCAAAAGATGTGTTGTTGAACACATTTTTTAATAGTAATTCTTATACTGTCAGTTTATACGATTTTGTATTAGTTTTTAATCTACTTCAACAATTAAAAAAAATGTATCACATGAAAAATCCCAAACTTGACAGTAAAGATATAATCAAATGATAGTATGGAGAATTATGTCATGATTTAAGCCCTCCAATAAAAGGGTCTGATTAAGAAAGGAACTGTTATTGGGAATGTTAATGTCAACAATAATTAAGTACAAATGTACGATACGCAATGGATAAGAGTACGAAATTTAAAATGATACCATTTGATCTAGCAGTCTTACGGTAATACTGTATGTGTCTAATGATCTGATACTCTTCATTGTAACTCAAACACAGATTGAAACAATTATTTAAAATTTGGTGAAGATCTTAATAATAAGTATTACATAAACTATTATCTCAATTGTGTCTACAATGTAACACATAGTTTATACATGTATGAAAGGTAAGTACTGACAATTAAGATGTAACAGGCCAATTCATTTTAATTCAAAGGTATAGTTGTCTTATAGGTTATCGTACCACATTTCCGCAATTTCTAAATGAAGTATGGCCAACGGAAGATATGGTACTATTCAGACGTTTCTGATACGACATATTACGAACTATGAAAGAAAACTGTACTATATCCCTGCTAAACTCCACATCCCAATCTTCACTTCGTCGATATGTAGGGTTAGCAAGCAATATTAAGGGAAGACCCGGGCTATATATAATTACAACTAAAATTACAACGCTTTATTTGTCTTACTGCCATATGCTTTATACCATATCTTAGTAAAATGGTTTACGTATAAGAATGAGAAAATCTTGTACATACAAATGGAGTACTTTTCTATCAATACAGTATTTAATTAGGTCGGAATTCATCGTACATGGTATACTTAAGCATAACACCGAAAATATTTGTATTAAAACCCTATAAGATTACTTACACACCATTTAACAAACAGATGTAGTATACTTAACATTATGATAATTAGATCAAGGTGACCGTGACCTACATTGTTGTATGTAATGAAATACTTACAAAGGGGGTATTATGTTATTATAATGCCGTTACTACAATAAGCCATAATGGTTTGATTCAATATTATATGTAAACGTGTCTTCATATATACAATTGTTAGAGCCATTACTGTTATAAAGAACTTATGTCAAGTTTGTAAATAGTAAATATCATGCATAATAGAAATCTATTTATTCTATTTTATTCACAAATAACTTTTTTAGTCCGTTTCTATAATTGAAAAAAATGGTAATATATTTGGTCTGACATATGACTGTTTATCCTAAGTCATGATTAAAAAAAATTGTACTCATATTTCTCACTGTTCAAAAAGAATTATGTCAAATTTATATAAAGAAAAACTACATGATAGCAATATATTCATCCTTATTTTATTTACAAATAACGGGTTGGTACCAGTTTCTAATTTATTTTAGATAATTGAACGTACAAAATGTACATATATTGATATGACATATATCAGTTTGTAACCGGGATTTGTTTTTTCTCTATCGATTTATGAATTTCAAACAGCGGTATACTACTGTTGACTTTATTCATAAATAAACTCATCATAGATACCAGGACTAAATTTTGTAGATACGCCAGACGCGCGTTTCGTCTACTAAGTTGCTTCTAAAATTTCTTTTCCTATTTGTGTCCAATATGTGTGTCTGAAAAAACTATGCAGAACGGTTAAACTCAAGCTTCAGTTTATGTGTTTCGGTACTTATACAATCATCATACCATCATTTCACTTGACTGTAAATCCAGAAATGCTATTAGGACGCATACAATTCACAAATATCATTATATTTGTATGAACGGATTTAGGGGTTGGTGGTTAAAGTCCGCTTTTTCATAATGGTATGGTTATAAAGTTCTAAATGTCAACCAACTTTAGCAACCTGCAAATTTTTTGGTGAAACCTTTTCACTGATTCGGCCAAGTTCAGATGAGTGTCTCTCTCGTCCATTGCAGTCCGCAGTACAGTTCTTTTCATTTTTGTTCTATTTAAAACAGTTTTGATTATTGTTTTTTTTTCTTCACATATTTGTTATTTCATATCATTCTATAAAAGTCAATGACAAAATGATTAAAAAACAAAGTAAACATTCGTCCTAATTCATGCAAAAGCTTAGACGATGTAAATATTATTGTTTTTGATGCATTCATCAAAACATTTCAACAGTAGACTTATCAGAGGTCTTTAATCTGTCTGCCTATGTATATCTTTATATCATCTTTATTTTATAGTTCAAGGGTATGATCCTTTTGTAAAGACTACATATTAGACCAGTAATTATTATTAATCAAAATTGGCAATTAAACAATGTCGTTTATATGGAATAGCAGTTTACAAGGCATTTGTCCATTAAATATGACAAGGTTTTAATCTTGAACTGTTTCATTCATATATACATGTACATCATATTTACATTTGAGTTTATACAATGTACTAATGTAAAAAGGGTTTTTGGTTTTTTGTACTTTAATGTTCCGCGAAAAATTGTCTGCTTTATACGACAATAATCTAAAACTGAAGTAAATTATCTATTATAAGAATTTGATGTCTTGTTTATATACATATTGTATATTCTGAATTCTGAGAATTTAGTGTTTTGAATTTAAGCTCAAAATTCAGACTAAAGGTGGAATACCTCCCGAGTTTTCAATAACTTTTCCGCCGAGCCATTTTGATTTGTACCACAACTATCAATTGTGGATTCAAATAAATGTATACCTAGGTAAATATTCCATATGTTAATTTGAACACGAACAATATGAAGTGTATTACTTTTTAAAACGACAAATCGAAAACTTTTTTTTATGAAAATTAGATCAAATACAACTAAATGCATCATAGTGAATTCAAAGTTGTTTTTTTTCAAATAAGTTGAAAAACAAAAACACATACACTGAAAAGACGTCAAGTATCAAAAATTAAATTAAAAAGATGCCAAGGCCGGATTGAAAACTATAAATGTAATAAAAAGAGACAATATCACAGGTAAAAAGACGAAATGACGAACAAAAGAAAGAAACATTTCAAACGAAATTTAACACTGAGCGACAAAAACAATGGTGAACTAATGTGTTCCGGAAGGGTAAACGATAAAATTCACATTAATTTGATGACCAACTGACCAAATAATATATTAAGATTAAAAATACTTTCCTGATATTGTATAATATCTACTTATAAATATAATCTAAAAAAAAGTATGTGAAAAGTGGTTATATGGTCCACTTGCAAGATTATAAATTGTAATATAATATTTAATCTATTAACAAAGATATGCATCTATACTATTAAACGAGAAGACCTCATTTTGTGTGTCGCTTCTCTTCCATCCACAATAAATCAATCATCATGCCTCTGTGTCTTATAGGTAACATGCATAGTCACATTTGTCATCCATTCTTATGATTATTCAGATAGAGTTATTTTGGGAGATAAACGACAAAAAGGAGTCAGGATATGATTCGTCATCAGACTAATCTTTAGTCATGGATAAGACTTCCGGTATGAAACATGCACTAATACAACCAATCGTATGATTGATTACAAAAATGAAAAATAAATGAACCAATTAAAGTGTTCTCCATATCATTGTGTTTAAATCGCAAGAACTACAACTATTATACCTCCTTATAGAGGACAATTATTTTTCACGTTTATCTACATGTAAAGTACAATTATGCTATTTTAAAATATATAGAGACTCTCTGTATTCTGTCTACTGTTTCTTTGAAAAGTTTACTGTTTACGTGGTCATACCAGTTGCATATATATTAAAATAAGTAAAACATGTGACACAAGTACAACCAATCGTATGATAGATAAGAAAAATGATAAATAAATAAGCCATTCAGAGCGTTCTCTCTATCATGGTGTTTAGATCACAAAAACCACAATTATTATACCTCCTTAGAGAGGACAATTATTTTTCGCGTTTATCTACATGTAAACTACGATTGTAATACTTTAATATATAGAGACTTTCTGTATTCTGTCAGGGACTTTCTATGTTAGCATAGACAGTCGACCTCGACCAAACACTTTAACCTGAAGCGGGAGAGACGGACGGACGGACGACCGAAAGTACGAACGCACGGATGCACAGACTAGAAACATAATGCATACAAAGTTATTGTTGAAAGGGAAAAAAGTGATTTGTCAAAAATGAAAGTAAGGTTGAGATCAGAGGGATGCAGGACCTTTTTCGAGGCATCGGGATTTGGTGTTTTCAAGCTCGGCATTTGGGAATTGATCCTTAAGATCCGGGAATATATTTTTCGATTTCGGGATTTCGGGATATGAATTTCTTCACGTTGTGCATCTCGGGATTTCATTGTTTTAAGCCCGGGATTTCGGGATCAGGACCCGTCCGACCACCCCTCCAATTAGCCTTAGTCGGTCTTAGTCATCAATACAAGATTCATATCCTACCATTGGCATGGTAATAAGGCTCTCAAAAGAAAAAGCACGGATGAATTGTTCTAGAAGCATATTTTATTAGACTAATAATGGTCTATATATAAGCAGTTACATGTATTACATGTTTGAAACGGTGCATATTTTTAATTTGATTTGACTTTTACCAAAAGAAACAAAATAATTGTCGTCTGAGGCCAACAACACGAAAATAATTGAATTTAAAAAAAGGAAACAAATATCGGACCATAGGGAGAAGTCTTTTGATACCTTTTGTGAAATTCTCCATACATAATATATTTTACTAAAACTCATCCTACAACAGTTCACAGGCTGTTTATGCCCGAAATTTCGCGGGTGTGTTCTATTAGTTTTTATTTGTGTAAGGTATGTCAGTACTTAAGTGTTTATTTTTCATAAACGTGAGCACATAAACAAAGAGAAAAGTTAAAAAGATACACCAATGTATACCAATGATTATTGGTTGATTAAAAAAAATCGATTTATTTCCGTTATGAAAACGTAAACAAATAACACGGGTATTAGGGTATTAAGGACCCAATGTATCAAATTGAATAACGATCATTATTATTTTATTTTTTTTGGAAAGAAACGATTTTGAAAATGAATAGCATTATAAGAGCTTTTAATAACTAGCATTGCATAAAATAAAAATAAAAAGTGTGCAACACAATATGCAGGAAACTATTATTTACAGAGGGGGGGGGGGGGGGGGGGGGGGGGGGGGCGGGAAAAAATGAGCATACGAATACATAGCAACAGATCAAAAATGAATTCTCAATCCGCAAATACCACCACTACCCTCGTCTACATGTAGCATATCAAAGTATCTTCTTTTGAGGTTTTAAAAGTTTGGGAACACTGTTTTAGATATGTTGTGTATTTAGGCAAACTAGTGTGAATTCAATAGATAAGAATTAAAAGTATCAGGAATGTCCAAAGACATGTAAATGATTGTAACAGAAGTCACTATATTATCAACACTAAGGTTGTGAAGCTTGACTCTGATCGTATTCGATTACGTGACTTGTAGTGTCCCTGTTAAAGGTCGATGGTTCAATCCAGATATGCCAGCTTTATCCAGCAATTAAACTACTAAGACAAAGCAAATTTTGCTAAAAATTGAGGCACACACCATTCTTCATGAATTACTAATGAAACCGTTGGAACAAATTTGACAAATTAGTGAAGTTCTTCTTATGATTAAAAAATAGCTCTTTAAACATTTCGCGTAAATATTGCACTATTCTAGATTTACCTTTAAGAATATCGGTCAAACTTAACCATTCAAACACAAGGGAAGTATAACATGTATAAATTCGCTAAAACATTTGTGAGTTACATTGTATATGAATAAAAGTATTTAACAAAAGTCGCCAGAAAAGTTAGTTTGTAGCGAATTCAACTAATTTGAAAACTGGTAAATGATTGTACTCGAGAACTGGCAAAATATCAGGTAATTTTAAGGTCAACACTCTAACGCCGTTACACTAGTACTCCAAATCATTCCTTAGAATAAAATGTATATTCAATCTACCTAGAGGGTACATGAAAAGGTTTGTATATTTGTACTTTTAAATAAGTATATTTTAAATCTCTAGCTTTTGACAGTTGTGTAAGCGACATTCTTGAATGAGGTTTATACAATATTTCACAAATTGAAGTATATATTGGAGATATTTATTACTTACTTAACGACCACTTTGGCAGGTTGAATGTTTGTTTGTGACAGCTTTAATCTGGTTATTTATAATAACTAACCAAATGAAAAATACATTCACTTTCTAATTGAATGAAAACATACAAAATCTAAATTTTATCCTCGGTACAAACAAACTTCTCAATCGCACAATCATTTACCAAGAAGCTTTAATTTTCTTTTTTAAATTTCACCATTAGATGTTCTATGAAAAAAAAACACCAATTTGTACATGTAGCATTGTTTCCATGTTTTTTATCCTGCACTGTCAATGCATCATACACTCAAAAAAAATATGTTTAGAGTCTAAACATTAACCTAGAAAAGTTACGTGTAAAGCATTTGTAAACACGTTCTTATCCTAAATATTTTTTTCACCTCGACATGTTGAAACAAGGGTTTATATGAATATTGTTTTAAACTGAAGTATAGTGACAGTTGTTCCATGTCAAAACTTAGTCTATCATTATACATTATCATGAATTGTGCTGAAAATTCAACATATCTTTTACTGCATATTATAGCGCACTAGTTCTTGAAGGTTTAATGGTACCTTTGTCTGAACATGAGAAAAAAATATACCATTCTCATATTTTCATATCATATGTTTGGATTTTATTCAACAGAAACATTCTATAATGCATTTTGATGATTTTCATAACCAGAACCTTTCATTTGATTACCCACATATTTTACTCATTGACAAAGTTACAGCTAGACGTAAGAGCTATTTTATTTAGAATATGTTCACCCGCCTCCGGGTGCGGGAATTTCTCGCTACATTGAAGACCTGTTGGTGACCTTCTGCTGTTGTTTTTTTATTTGGTCGGGTTGTTGTCTCTTTGACACATTCCCCATTTCAATTCTCAATTCTCATTTTCGTTGAATGTTGTTTCCGCCAGGGCCCAAATTAGCGGTTCTGTACAGACAAAAATATACAAACAATCATGTAAATTTGTATTCTTGTTGATGTGTTTTTTTCTCATTGATTTATCACGGTTCAGATATATTTTCATGTATGGAGCAGGATTTGCTTACCCTTCCAGAGCACTTGTGATTATTCTCAGTCTGTGGTGGGGTTCGTGTTGCTTAGTCTTCATTTTTTTTTCATTGTTTTGTTTTGTGTACTATTGTTTGTCTGTTTGTCTTTTTCTTTTTCAGTCATGGCTTTGTCATTTTATTTTTTATTTGAGAGTTTAATTGTCTAATTATCCATATGGTATCTTTCGCCCCTATTTTCGTTTGTTACCTTCTCGTGGGCACCAATATTTCGAAATATTCTCTTGATATGTGCTTTAGTCGTCGTACACATATCAGCCGGGGGGGGGGGGGGGGGTGTTATTGGCAATGATATAAAAGGAAAGCACATCCCTATACGTAACAAAATTCGAAAAATTCTTAATGTTACAAACAGGAAAACAAGAATACTTATATTAGCCACGTGTGTTCTTTTGTTTTCATTGTGTCCATTCGTCACTCTTTTATAGTCAATCTTTACTTCTGAGTTTGTAATCGTTCATAGTTTTACATTTGTCATTTTGGGGCCTTTTAGAACCTGTTTATGCGGTATAAATTTGTTCATTGTTGAATGCCATACGCTGACAAATACTTGTTAACTTTAGCGTAATTTGGTATTTAGTAAGAGGCAAGCATACCAATTCTTAATTTCATATTTAATTTTCAACACAATAGTAATATTACATTGCAAGCTTGCTAATTAATTAGGTTGGTGATTCGTAGTTATAACCTTCCTATTCTAATTCAGATTAATTTGAATGAAATTCTTAAAACCAATCCTTCGCCAATACGGTCTATGTAGCTAATAATCTCCATATTTGGCTGGTTTACATTTTCAGCTTAATCTATGTGAACGCATGGTGTGACGATATTTTAAGGGCATTGCTTGATATTTATAGATTAAAGTTGACGTTAGAAATGTTAAACTTTCGGTATTATATTGGTATTTGATATTAATATGAACATGCTGTATATATGAATGAATAATTAGAATGGAAAATCCGCTGGATACAATTTCCAATCAAAATTTAATGGCAAGGTGTAAGAGAAAAATGCAGTCGTTCCTCCGTTGATCAAAGACGCTTCCGATTTAATCTATGACTAAGGCACGGCGGGGAATTAATGTAACGTATAAAATGTTAAGAAGATCAAGATTTGGTATGAAAATGATTTGAATAAAATACCACTTATATGTTACATTAAACCACATTTTCAATTACTGCATATGCAACATTACATCAATTGATAGAGTCATAGATTCGAACATTTTCACGCATTACCTCAATAAGTCTCAGAAGAGACAACGACAACGAACGACAGCGGTTGTAAACGATATTGACTACCTATGAACAAAGAAAGTTATAATCAAACTAACCCAATACAACATCTCCCTATAATTATCAACACAAGAACACTTCAATTTATAAGTGTACTCATCTTTCGGTACCCTAAACACCATAAGATTTGAAAGACGAAGATAAGTTGGAGAGCTTACATGTAATAACCGAAGGTAACGGGTTTGTCACCTTTCGGATGTGGGGATAAGAAGTAATAATGTGGGGATTTAGGGATGTGGGATAAAGGTGGTAAAAAGAGTGATCTTGGAAATATAGATTCCATAACAAACAAGTTTGTTATGATAAATATTCACTAGAGACAGTTAAATTTTAATATGTAAAGCGAGAGGATTTTTTTAAATAATTAAATTTCAAATGTTGAGAGTGGAGAAATATCGTTATACTCGATTTATAATGATGGAATATATTGCTCTTATAATTTGTATTCTTCCTTTTCAAAGTTTGCAAAAACTTGTGTTCTTTAAATTTGACGTCACCAGGCATGTGTCGCCTTTTTTATGACGTCACAATATGAAACTCAGAAGATATCAAGAAAATTAAACGTCCTAATTAAACTTCGACCAATCATTTGCTGAGAACAGATTTTCCCTATTGACGAGAAACATTTTTCTCAAACCGTTCAGGTATTGTGAAAATAGTACGAACATTAGAGAAAAAGGAGGGATCAAAGTTGGAAGTTGAACAAATATTTTTTTAAACGAATTTGGGCATAAGCTCTCCAGTGTCACCGCCTTTAAAGGCTTTTGAAGGAACTGGATGTTTTCCCCTTCGTATCATGACTGCATGATTATAAGTACGTATACTTGCAAATACATTACAAGAATTATTCTTTATAACTTCCATATTTGGTTTTATTACATTCTTAATATTCTTAACCTACGTGACTGTACATGCAGTAGTTCTATTTGTAAGGTGAATTCCTTTGATTGATAGTGTAAAGATATTTATGTAATACGCTACATACGTATTTAATGTATATTGGAGAATAATCGGATTGAATGCATTTCCTATTGGAATATGATTGCCAGGTGTAAGACGGAAATGTTTATGTGTTGGTTTTTTTTTAAGTTCAAAGATTCTAACGATTTAATCAATTACTTATGTACGGCGGAGGAGGAATAAAATGTTGAGAAAAATAAAGATTTAGTAGGAAAATTATCTCAAAGAAAACCAGTACCACAAATGCTATATTTTCTATCATTGCATATAACTGCATATGCTACAGTGCATCAAATTATTGATAGATTTCAACACATCCACATACTCTTAATATCGTATTTTAATCTTAAACATGCTAAATAGAACATAGACCAAAATATTTGAAAGCAGGAAAAATATGACGTTTTAGACCAATAACTAATAGCGTATTATCAAAACAATCTAGACTCCTTTCCTTGATATCATGTCTGATAATCTTTACGTTATGAGAAATATTCTTGAAACATTTCCATATTTGCTTTTATAACATACTTTTCCTACAACTTTGTGTCACTGTTCAGTGCGATGATATATATTAAATACATATCTTTATGGAATAGATTGTGTAACGTTTAAGATTCCATTGTATTTCACTTTCACTATTGAACAAGTATTTGTTATACATTTCTTGTATATGTATATAAACAAATTCATTTATATTAAAGATTAATCTGATAGTTATTATTACCTAGTCGCAAGGTTTGCCAGATGATCTATTCGATGATTTAAGGATGTTCACTTCTCAGTTTCAAATTAACATTTTTTTTTTAAAGAGGGTTATAAAATGATAGTATATAAAGAAAGAAAGAAAAAAACTGAAAGAGAAGGGTCCGTGTGTTTGTTTTCAAGATATAAGTCATTGAGAATTTGACGAGAAAACTATTCATTCTAGATTTTTCATACTTTAAACATTAACCACTTTTCTCTTTTAAAAACGATGAACAAAAGAATTTTATAAGATTTTCAAATATGGCCCTTTAAACTATATGTAATATAAATTATGAAAAGAAGGGGTTAGTGGACAATTTTTTCAATGGCGAAACATGGATAAAACCAGGGTATTCCGAAGCGAACATACTTGTGAATAGTGGGAGAATTATGTAATGTGTAAATGTTGAGAAGATAACATTTTAGTATAACAATATGGTTTTTAAAATTGTGACAAATCTAACACTCCATCCACTGCATATGCAACATATGTATACACTTGTAGTTTTAAATTACAAGTCACGAATGCAGTGGCAAAGTGGCGCCATCGCGTACATTGGTTCGATAAAGTGTTTTATTTTGTCAAAATTAATGTCTCATCGCTACGCTCGGATTTAAAAAAAAAATTCAAGTATTTCGTAGCTGACCATTTATCTGCACTGAATATCTACAGGAAATATTTTAAAATTATGCTAAATTTGAAGAATACATTTGTACGCTTTATATCATATATGCCACTGTATCAATATATAGTCGCCACTGAGTTTGTGAGGGGGAAAACTAGCCATGACTACGATATATCCAAACTGAACGTGTATAGCTAGTCAAGGTCGACAACAACTTCCATCATCATATCGTCAAGTGTGCTAAAGTAGCGTTTTTACCAACTACCAACCAATAGGATATTCTGCAATGCTAGTATTATATACTAATTTATCATTTATGAAAGTGCTATTATTAAATCCATATTTGTTTTGTTTACTTTCTAATTTCAGTGCATATGATCGTACAGTGCGATGCAATCATTAATTAGTGCCCCCCTTATATTAAATAGATATTGATAATACATGTATTACACCTCTTAAGTTTGATAAAGTTTAAGAGTATTTGTTATCAATATATCTGAATACCATATAAACGGATAATCTGGCTGACATATAGTCTGTTGTAATTTAATTGCAATGTACAAAAGGAAAATTGTAGTTGTTCTTCCGTAGATCAAAAATTATCTCACTTAAATCGATGACTTAGACACAGTGGAGGTAAAGAAATTATATGAGCATTGGTGAAATCAATATGTAGCTAGACATTGTTTGGGGTTTTTTTAACCGCAAACTTTCAATATACTGCGCTTATGTATTCCTTCTTTTTGTTTTCAGGAACAGTCTTGCTTGCTGGGATCTGGAAGATATGAAATAGGTGAGAAATCTTGGTATCATAATTTGAACAAAAACCCTGTTGTCTCGTTATTTTTTTTTTTTTTTTTTTTTTTTCTGTTTGTTGACCTTTTTGGTGTTATTTACGGTTATTTCAAAATTCAAATGGGTTAGTAATACGTTCATGATAAAGCAATTTCATTTTTAGAATGATTAATTATCGGCTAAACAGTAAAAAAAATATTTTAAACACCAATACACTAGTGCTAATGACCTGATGGAAAATGTTTAGCTCCATGAAACGACCAAGTACCGAAAAGTTTTAAGGAAGTATACTTGACACATCAATGTGTATGTGCCTAGTGACAACTTTTCAGTGTCAGTTCTATAATGGTCAATATTTACACAAAATGCAATAAATTACACTATTTCAATACGTATCGATTGTTGCACATGTCGTACAAAGAATAGTCTCACGAATTCACAGTTTGTAGTCCCATTAAGATGTTACAATATTTGATAAATTATGACATCTCGTTTCATCTTGATATTTTAAATATTTTGTTCTAGCTACCATATTATTTTATTAAAGTTTACAATACACTTGTACATGTTGTAGTTCTTTCTTATCTATTACAATAAGAAGACGAAAAAGGTCGTATTTGTTGTTTGATCATTTGTTAAAAACGTACTTCAGAAAAATCAACACTGCTATTTCAATTTTTTTAATTTTCCCATGGGAGTGCGTTACTTTCAGTACATGATTTGATTTAAGACTATTCTAATGGTATGAACAGAATACCTAGGGTCTACTTACTTTGACAATTTTCAATATAGCGACAACAATTCATACCTGAATTTCCCAAGTATTTTTTAGTATTCAATGATATAAGATATCCGCTTACATGCTGAGAATAGAAGTAACTCGTGTAATGCTGGATACCACAAATAACAAATCAATCAATATACATTATTTTTCATTACTATTTTATTATGTATTTTACGTATATGTATGAATCTTAAAAAAGAAAGTAAAAATTTGCATTGATTATAAGCATTTGATGTATTATTTTATTATAATATTTTAACGATGTTTACAATTGTAAAATATATTATAGTTTAATAGTATAACGATTAAGAATCAAAATAGATCACATTCTTGTTTTATCTATAATAATCCGAAATAAACAAATGGTATGTCCACACATATAATTTATATCCAGTAATTTTATATTTTAATATTGCTGAAGTGCTTTAAAACAAGTCCAAAGAATATTGAAATAAATGGAGGCAGCATGACGTCACAGATGTCCTAGTTTTAATTCTAATTTGGGTATTGCATTCAATTGTTGTGCTGATTCTTGAACAAATCAATTGCTAAAATTACGACTAGAATTTGAAACAGAGAACGCAGTCATATTTGTTGACATATGTATCCTTTTAAAAGTTGCTTAGAGGCAAAATGTTAACTATTTGACATCGTTAAAAAAACAACAAAACTAGGCGTAGAAATAAAATCCGATGCAGATCCAGAAGTTAAAAAAGAGAGGCCGCCGTAAAAGACTACAAAAGGAGTAGAATATGCAAAATGACTATGCATTAATTAATTATATTAAATATGTAGCTGCTTTGAAAAGGTCCCGGCCTACTTGTTACCCCCCCCCCCCCCCCCCCAAAAAAAATATACAACATCTGCTTCTCAAAATAAACATCAGCAGAATATTTGAGGATTATTAAGTGCATCCATTTAATACTTGACGTATTTTTTTCAAATCGTAAAATACAAATTCTATGAAAATATTACACAAGGTGCTATTACACCAATTAAAAGTTTAAAAGGGTGAACTTGAAATCATCCCTTCGTAAATTTTACGGACGCCATCACGAGTTGGTTGACCGTTATGGAATTTCCGTTTCACAGGTAATGTCGTATATGTTCCTTATGTCATGTCGTAACTGAAATCCCGTTTCCTTTTCACGAATGTGACCTACCTAATTAGATTATTTACTGGATTTGTTATATCATGAGCAACATGACGGGTGCCACATGTAGAGCAAGATCTGCTTACCCTTCCGGGGCGAATGAGACCACTCCCAGCTTGTGATGGGTCTCGTGTTGCTTAATCTTTTGTTTTCAATATTGTGTCATTTGTACTATTATTTGTCTGTCTGTCTTTTTCTTGTTTAGTAATGGCTATTTTCGATCAATGTATTTAACTGTCCCTCTTGTAACTTTCGCCCTATTTATACAGGTTATTTGGCTTACCCGGTTGTGGTTCATACCTTTTTTTATTTGACCAAAACACCGTTAATTATTCTTAATGTTTTCAATGCAATACGGTTGTTTTAATGAATTATTATTAATAGAAATAGAAAAAAATAGAATAAAATGAATTTTAATTCAGAATATCTGAAACCTCATACTGTAATTGCCTTCAATCTTATTTTTTCTGAGATACTTCAGAGTTCAAACGTCAGAACCATGTTTAGGAAGTCACAAAAGAACATATGGGGGTATGGATAGGATTAACATAATAGAGATTAATGGACCAATACTGCCGAAAATAAAGAATAAAGAGGGAAAAAAGGCAAAGAAATAAAGATTTAAGAATAAATATATTTTAAAATAAACAATAGAGAATAATGGGCAAAAAATATATAGAATATACATTAAATAATCCCCACATAGAATCCATAAGAGATCAAATACACGTGTTTGATGCTATGCAATAATCATTTGGTTGTGATTCATTTTAAATTGAAATGACCTCCTCAACATTATTTCAATATTTGACTTTATACTTTGTTCTAAATATGGAAGCTCTTTTCAAACAGTACCTATATTTAAAATGTTAATCCCGACTTAGCTGTCCTTAATACAATTTGGTCCACTGAAGGTGTGATATAGGACATTGAGTTCATAGTTTGTCTACCCAACAATATAAGATATTGAAAAATATTGCTGAACTGTGCATCCAAAAACATATTCGGAATTCGAACTCTAAAGTCAACGAGCAAAGATGTCGGTGCCTTTTATACATGTTATAGCCAACTATACTTTATGAGTTTTTTTCTCATTGTTGAAAGCCGCACGGTTGCCTAAAAAAGCTAACATCCTCTTCATTTGAAGTTTGTTGGATAGATGTATCATTGGCAATCATAACATCTCCTTATTCTTATCATTTAAATACAGAAAGTCAGTTGAAACTCACCTAAGAAACACATGTTCATTGGAATTATGTAGCCTTAGAATTTACAATTACAATTCTCCTCTTTTTTGTGTGAGTATCTATACTATAACAAAACCAAACATCTTCAAATATTCCAAGCTTAAAATTTGGTCCGTTAAACTTGCAAACATAATTTTATATATTAATCTATACATTTGTATGAACACATATATAATATAGATGAAACTCTTTGAAAATGAACATGTACAAATAGCAAAATAGCCTGTATTAAAGTCCAAAACAGATTTTAGACCTTCACTTTAGTTGCCATAGAAGTGAAACAT
>NW_027267331.1:0-32400 GCF_963676685.1 Mytilus edulis | reverse complement strand
AAACACAAACTTTATGCTAGATACCCTTAGGATTTTCAGCCTAAGTTTGCTTTGGATTGTTCAGTAGTTTCAGATTAGAATATTTTTGAAATAGTTTACACTGGACGAATGATAACTAAGATAAGTGATGGCAAAGCTCACTGTTCCTTTGGAAAGGTGAGCTTAAAAGGAAAATAACAAAAGGAATCTATCAAATGTCTCTACTGTCTTGAATTTTTGTTTCCTGAGTTAACCTGAAATATCTAAATTTAGCTTGAAAAGGACAATGATAACTATATTTATCAAATTCATCCAAAGTCATTAGTTACCTTGGGAAAATTTTCACAGTACAAAATGAGAATGTTTTATTAATAAAAGCAAAATATTCTCAAGGTTTATCATCAAGTTTATCTTAGCATGAAATTTGTAAATAAGTTAAACCTGATGCAGAAGGCCACATGTTTCTATTGGCAAGGGGGTCACTCCACTGCATAGATAATGGCCGATGTGATTGGTTTCTCACTTGGTCACATGGTGTTACAGCTGCAGTCTGATTGGATGATGGCCATGACTGTTTCTGAGACCATGATACTGATGACAAGATGTCCTAAAATTACATGCAAGATCATTTCAGGACAAGTTCTCAAATGAAACATGTGATATATTTATTTTTAAAAGTTCCCTTTAATATTTACTTTTCATAACTCTTAAAGAAAGCTTGTGAATTCTCATACAAATTCTAATTATAAAGAAAATTTTAAGGAATTCTATATTTCTGCCATCAAACACTAAATACAATTCATGAATAACAAAAGCTTGTTTGTAATTTGACATACTACTGTGGATTCATTTATTTTCGTTAGTACATTGTATAAATTTTTGTGAATTGCTAAAAACTTGCATATTCGTGCATATTTGATTTTTGCAGTTTTGCCAATCTCAGTATACAAAGCCTATGGAAATTATGTTTTTTGTTGAAAATTTGAATTCTTGGTTCACCTGTTCCCACGAAAATTGGTATCCAACGAATGATAATGAAACCACAGTATAAGATGACATATTTTTACTCTAACCATAAGTGTCAAATCTATCAGTCTATAAAGTAAATTATATTTGAAAGATAATCATGAAATGTAAAACTTACAACATTTTGTTCATCTGTATTCTTTACCTGTTTGTCTGTTTCTTCGTCACTACTTTCATTCCTGTTATTGTAATAAACAACAAAATTATATACTGTAAATTCAGAAATTATTGCGTATATTTATCATTGCGATATTGTCATTTTTAACTGAAATGTGATATTGAGGAAAATTCTGTTTAATTCATTAAAAATTACAAAATGGGAGTTTAAATTTATAATCCTGTTGCATTTTTCGCAATAATAAAAACATTGCAATAATTAAATTCAACCTGGTAAAGGTGATCTTAGTGTGTTTTTGACAGTTTGTTGGGTTTTTTTTCCATTTTGATTTAATGCCCTAAATGTCTTTTATTAACAATATTGGAAACTCCATTGCATTTGCTCAAGCCTTCATTTCACTAAGATATTTACAATTTGTTTTAAAGAAG
Source organism: Mytilus edulis (assembly GCF_963676685.1). Lineage (NCBI taxonomy): Eukaryota > Metazoa > Mollusca > Bivalvia > Mytilida > Mytilidae > Mytilus > Mytilus edulis. The sequence goes on along the minus strand of NW_027267331.1, from coordinate 30,849 downwards.
AATAAAAAAAAAAGAATATTTTTTAATTTAATGCCCTCTGACAGATTAATATGTGCAACACAGGGGAAAATGAAACTCTGTTCTTTTATTTAAGTAATTTTTTTTTAATGATTCACCTTCATTCTGTGACATTTTTATTCATGTTTTTTACAGATGGTCTATTAGAAATATATAGATTCCACAACTGCAACAAGTGTAATTACAATATTTCTCAGCTTGAGACAGTTAAATTTTAATATTTAAAGCACGAGGCTTGCCGTGCTTTTTCAATAATTAAAATATAACTATTGAGAGTGGACAAATATCGTAATACACAAGTTACAGTGGTGGAATCTGTTTCTCTTATGATTTTCATCCTTCCTTTTAAAAGATTTGAGGAAAGTTGTGTACTTTTGATGTGTTGTCATCAGGCATGGTCGCCTTATTTCATGACGTCACAATAAGAAAATTCAGAAGAAATCAAGAAAATTAAACATCACAATTAAATTTTAACCAATCATTTGCCGAGAACAGATTTTTCACTAGTGAGGAGAATTTTTTTTCTCATACCAGTACGGAAATGTGAAAATAGCACAAAAATTAGAGAAAATCTGATAAACAATGGTAGAAATTTCCTATTTAAAGTACATATCTTTGCAAGAAGCTTACTTTGAATCCATTGCATGTACAAGGTCCAGCCCTACAGCAAAAAACTGTTCTCCGCAAGAAGAATCGTCACTGAGATCGTCTGAGTCCTGTATAGCAGACCAGCTACTATTTAGACTGTTTAGAGTATCTGAGCTGAAAGTAAAGAGAATATAGTCATTGATATAGTCCTGTATAGCAGACCAGCTACTATTTAGACTGTTTAGAGTATCTGAGTTCAAATTAATATATTTCTTAATAAACTATGTTTTTTTTAACAAAAACAAAAATGTGGGCCATTTCTGGATAGCTAATTTAATATCAATTTGATACCTACAGAAATAGCAGCAGAGTTGTCACAAGTTTATTTTTTTTATTTGGTTGTATATTTGATATGGAGAGTTATCATTTTCTGCTGATATAATATATTTTTGTTCAGAAATTTGCTATATATTTCAAACAAACTAAATAGCATAATTGTTATGTTGCCATCAAGAGAATAAAAACAATTGAAGAAAAAATAGAAAATTGCTTTATATTTCAAACAAACTAAATTTTATTCTTTTATGTTTAAGCAACCAAATATCTACATTAAACAATACAATTATTCTCAAATCTTTATTTGTTTGGCCCATTTACCATGATTTGCTCTATTCTTTATGGATTTTGCTGAATAGTGATTAGTCTGTATTCTTTATTTTATTGTGCCCATTTTATATTGTTTTATATACCTTGTACTCTATTCTTGATCTAATTTGCCCATCATTCTCTATTATGTAAACCCCATCAAAACCCTCATTTTACTTTTTGTTGATTTATCTTACGAGTTAATGATAGAGACTGCTGCAAAAATGACATACTATTTCATAGCATTCAAGACAAAAAATTGGTGATTTAAGGCCAAAAAGGTCTCAACCAGGCATACTACTGTATAGGGGGCTATTTTCGCGGGTGTAAAATTTCACGATTTTTATTGAATAAGGTATACAATATTCTGGCGGATTTAAAACTTTTATCAATACCTTTGAATGTAAACTTTTATTTGGTCGGGTTGTTGTCTCTTTGACACATTCCCCATTTCCATTCTCAATTTTATTTTAGTTTTGCGGAATATATTTGGCGATTTTGTTCTATCCTCGAAAATAAGCGAAAATAACCCGCTATACGATATGTTATCAACTTAATATGTATTTATAATACCTACCACTGTGTAGACATGCTGTTCATTGGCCAGGTCCTATTTCCATATTTATAATCTGGGAATGACCAGTTAGAACCAGTTAATGCATTGGTAGATGGCTGTGGACTTAGAAAGTTTGGATTTGGACGGTTCAGTTCATGTGAAAACCTTCTTGGTAATGTACCCCCAGTACCCATCATATCATGATAATTCATATGGCCACTTAATGCTACACTAGGCAAGCTTGAGCGATGAGGCCAGGTGTTACGACCAGCTCCTCCCATTCCCGAAAAATCTAGAGATCCTTCTGAGTGTCTCTGTGGCTGAACTTTGCTTGGCCTCATTTCATCACTCCCAGGAGAGGGTGTGCGTGATGTGTAAATACTTGGCACAGTAAGTTGGTTTTCATGAATGGTTTCCATGTGTTTTGGCTGGGTTCCACATGCAGACAATAAGTTGATAACACTATCTAATTCTTCAGCAGATGCTAAAGGCGTTTTGCCTGATATCTGTTTTACTATATTTTGATCTGGAAATATACAAATAAATGTATGGCATATTAATGATAAAAAAATCAACCATGATCTGTGTTTTGTGGTAATAAGCATTGTGTATAAGTTTCATAACATTTGGTTGAGGCAAACTAAAGTTAGAGAATGGAAACCAGTTATGGGATGTACTGACAGACAGACAAGGGTAAGACTTAATGGCACATACGCTACAGCGGGTCATAAAAATTTCAGTTTTGAGTACAAGGTGGTCAAGGTTGAATTTCTGAATCTTTTTCCTTTGCACTTACATATATATTATAATAAGCATTGCAAAGTAAAAATTTGTATAGTTTTTCTTTGTGTACAGCAAGAATCATATAAAGATACAAGTATTCCATCAGTAATAATGATACTAAATACAATGTGCAGTTAAGTGTTGTATTATATTAAAAAAAAAAAAATAATTTTTGACCAAAATAAAACATCAATAACACCAAATCTCCTTATTTTTATTTCTTCTAAATATAGTTCCATTATAAGACTATTCTTATAATCAACTATCAAATAAATATCCACAACAAATATTCCTCAGCTTTTCAATCTTTTTCTAACCTAAATGTATCGCAAACAATCAATACATTCTTTTTAACAAAATAACTTAAACATAATCAATCAAAATCTTACAATTTGAATACAAGAAGTTAGAATTGGAGAATGACGTAGGTGCAGTTGGCAGATAAATAAGTTTATATAATTTTGCTGCTTGATATATATATATCGATTATTGTGTTTCCTACACTTTGATATCATAAAATATCAGCTGCAAGCCTCAATGTAAATCTTTTTAGTGAGTGAGCCCAGCAAAATAAGCTTCACATTGTGAAAATTTTCAAGCAGCTGATATTTTAGAAGAAAAGAAACCAAGAGAGAGAGACTGAGAGAGAGAGCGACCAATTGCATGTGTGAACTGCAAATACTTGACCATAATACTCAAAATAAAAAAATTGTACCTGGACTAACTGGTTTCATTAAACTGCTCTCTGGTAGTACTTCATCAGTTGGATCTGGTCCTATTTGTACCAGAATCCCTGTCTGAACATCTCCCCTAAACTCAACATGTGGCTCTTCAATACTGTCAAAAACTACATCCTTATTGAGCACTTTCTGGTTATCTTTAGTTGGTGCATCACTTTGATCGTTTTTACTTATGTCCACATAAAATGCAGTCCCACTGCTACTTTCATCTGGTGAATTCTTCCTTTCAAAGAGTGAGAGAAATGATGATTTTAGAGTATTTTGCTTGGTAGGCAATTTTGGTGAGTAGCTGCTTTGGTTTTGTTTTTTACGAAAGTTATTACGACTAGGAGATTGCCTAGGGGAAGGAGGTATGATGTCTAAGTTACTCATTTGGAGTAAAATATCTTTGTTTTCTGAACACTCGTAGGATTGGACTAGTACACTGAGTAAAGAGGCAACAGTGGCAGAACACATTTGATGGTAGTCTAACTGAACTTTTAAGAACAGCAATAAGCACCGACATAAAATCTGAAAAGATAAATTAATTCTAAGTCAACGAATGAAAACAAAAAATGAATGGTAAGAGGGTCAGACTAGGATTTTGGCATCCCTTTAGGAAATCTTAAGGGAGAACTACTCTTATAATTCTTTTTAATATTCACATATCTCTAAAATATAATACATGTACGTATCAAATCCTTGAACATTATTACCAAATGAATTTCAAATTAACTTGAACATACTGTATTCGCAGTGATCACTGCATTGAGTTCAATTTATCTGTATTCAGAATCAGTATTTTTACAAATAATATGTTAGTCAATGGTTTGGAGACGAGTGAGTTCCTAAGCTAAAAAAAACGTTTGTAATTAAAAAAAAATGGACTTCAACACAATCAAATCATTCAATGACAATTAAGTAGGAACAAGCATTAATTTAGCAAAGACTAAAATGAAAAAATCTCAACAAATTATAAATGGCAGGGATGTAAATAATGAAGTCAACTTAACATACTTGTAAATTTGAATGGCACCTGTCATTTTCATCGCCACTCTCAAGCTGGTTTTTCAGACCAAACAATAAATTTTCCATCTCTCTCAACTTTCCTGATGGATCAATACCATTACTACTGGAGTGAACTGACTTAAAGGCATTACTGGTTTCCTGTCCAAGATTCTCATAACATGTCCCTTTCACAGCACTCTGCATGGAATCAATAAGGTGGGTACCAGCCCCATCAAATTTCTTCCATGCATCAATGTACTCCACCACGCCTTCGTATCCGTTCACAACATGTGACATGAACGAAGAATTGTTCATGTTCAAGAAGAATTTAGATTTTGATGTTTCCGTTTCATTTCCTTTACCTCCTGCATTCATAGAAAAATGCTTCTTCAATGATTCCATGGTTTGAGGACTTATGGTATATATATTATAGAAACATGTTGAGAAGAATGGTCATATCTCTGCCTCTTCTCAAGCACCATATTTATTGCATTAGTTGTCTCTGTCTTGATTGGGCTACAAAGACATAAGAAAATATAAATATGACAAAAAAAGAGATACATTTAATGGATTCATTTATTTGCATTTACAATGTAACCTGTCTAAAACAACACACTTTGGGACCAGAAAAAAATGTCAGATTAAGAAGGGTGTTGGAATACTCAGATTTTTCCTGCAAGGATAGCCATATTTTGTGACCATGAAAATGTGTCGGTTGAAGCAGGATGTTGTAATACTCAGGTGTCGGATAAGACAGGTTACACTGTATATGCATATGCATATGATAGGTATTTATTTTTGTGGTTGCATTTTCAAGGATATTTTGTCTGCACACATTAAACATTTAAATTCATGTTTCCCAAGCTCTATACACTTGAGATCCAAGAAAATTGACATCTAACAAATAATAATGAATCCAAAGTAATGGGGAAATGTCCAGGAGAAAAGTAAGTATAACATCAAGTTACTACATGTCATCATAACAAAATGAAATTGCTAGGCCAGATGAAATTATCATGTAACAGATAAAAATATTGGAAAGAATAAATGAACCATGTTGATTAATGATTGATATTTTTTTTTTAAAGAAGTATATTTTGTTATCAAGTTAATGTTCAACAACAACAAAAATACATTAAGTATGGTAAGAAACAAGAGACAACCTTTACATGTTTACCAGAAGAGGACCCATTGCCAGCTGATGCCTTGAAATAGCTAAACTAAAAACTTGATAAAGACAGACAAAAACATAATTCCTTCTTATATAGTACCTAGCTATATAGGTTATACAACAAAATCCTATTGCTTTGTCTGAACATGCTGAATTTTACATGGTTTAAGTCTTACATGTATTTCATATCTGGAGGAACTAATTTCAATCAAAAATATAATTTTGACTAGGCTCAAAATGCAATATTTGATCCTTACTTACCTAATAAGTTAGTTTAAATCTCTTAATATTTTTTTTGAAAATATAAGTTAATAAAGATGACATTTACACATGAATATTTAAAGTTATCAACTGTATTTAACTCTGTACAATATACTCACAAAAATATATTTCTGATATATATATATATAAATCAAAAATGTGATGAAGAAATAACTTAATATGTAAAAGTTGCACAACAAAATAGTTTTAAATGTCAAAGGTAGCTGTATTATGTCTTGACACAGCAAGCTGTTACATAGACATTTTGTACTGCAATATACAACACCCACACATAAATTGATTTGATGAATTAAATATCTTTTATTTAGAGACAGGTTTATTAATTTTCATTATTTTATCATAATCTTTTGTGTTAATTGAATCAAATATTTATTTCAAAATATATTCATATTTCCATATTTTAATCATTTTTTTTTAATTATTCGAATGTTTAAAAAAAAATCACAAGTTTCGTGCAGGATGTTATAAGGTTTTCCACAAAGGAGAAGGTAATTGATAAGGCCACTTTTGTTGGCCCCTTGAATTAGAAATCAACAAAGGCAGATCCAGGAGGCCCTGCCCCCTCCCCATTTCCTGGGAAAAATTTGGTTGATTATATAGGCAATCACTGAAGCATGACTGGAGTGGGCCCCCTTAGGTCAGTCAGCTGCCCCATTATAAAAAGTTCTAGATCCGCCACTGATCAAATAGTAGTATTATAAATCAATCAAATAAATTTGTATTTCAGATGTTCATAGGACATAAGATTGTCAGATAAACATGTTTGTATTTTTGAAATGTATCTAATGCATTTGCTTTAGAGCTTAAAGGTCTTGCATGTTTTACAACAAGATGCAATCAGATTGACACCAAACTGGAATTTGTAAATCTGGACCTTCTAACATTGATTGATTTTGATTTTTGGTGTTTTAACGCCACTTTTAAGCACCACATTTAGGCTATTTCGTGGCGGTAAGTTTTTATTGGTGGATGAAGCTGGTGTGTCTGGAGAAAACCACGACCTTCAATAGGAAAACTGACAATCCTAGTCAATTAAGATTGGAGTTGAGTGCACCCGCAAACTCACAACCTCAGTGTTGACTGGCTAGTGATTACAGTAAGTAACTACTTATACCACTTGGCCACCTTTCAAATGGTTGTTGCCTTGTTTCTTCAAAATACATGTTGTACATGTATGCTGTACCACAAGAATTTCAAGTTATTGCAGAGACAACCCTTTAAATATCATTTTACACTACACAAAGGTGTATAAATTATCAACAATAAAAGCTAAAATTGAGAAATTGAAACTTGACCTTCTTTTACTTTTAGTCACAGGAAATAACATACATGACATATATATATATATATATATATATATATAGCCCAGGTGGTCGTGTGGTCTAGCGGGACGGCTGCAGTGCAGGCGATTTGGTGTCACGATATCACAGTAGCATGGGTTCGAATCCCGGCGAGGGAAGAACCATAAATTTGCGAAAGCAAATTTACAGATTTAACATTGTTGGGTTGATGTTTATACAACTCGTTGATGTATATACAACTCGTCTAAAAAGAGCTTTCGCTGGCCGTGTGTTACCTTTCTTCGTCAGTTTTAATCTAGCGGCGTACTACAGTACATGATATATAAGGCATGAAGATGTTATTGTTACAGATCAGCTAAATTATCTATAGTAAAGGATCCTACAAATTAATGTAATATACAGTCACAGAAAATAATTATATTTATAAGTACGTCTGAGTCAGTGACAACTCTACAACAGATGTATCCATCGGATCGCCATCAATGATGGTGATACATGGCTGTGTACATAATGTATATACAACTCGTCTAAACATCAACCCAACAATGTTAGATCTGTAAATTTGCTTTTGCAAATTTATGGTTCGTCCCTCGCCGGGATTCGAACCCATGCTACTGTGATATCGTGACACCAAATCGCCTGCACTGCAGCCGTCCCGCTAGACCACACGACCACCTGGGCTCTCAAAAAAAGAGCTTTCGCTGGCCGTGTGTTACCTTTCTTCGTCAGTTTTAATCTAGCGGCGTACTACAGTACATGATATATAAGGCATGAAGATGTTATTGTTACAGATCAGCTAAATTATCTATAGTAAAGGATCCTACAAATTAATGTAATATACAGTCACAGAAAATAATTATATTTATAAGTACGTCTGAGTCAGTGACAACTCTACAACAGATGTATCCATCGGATCGCCATCAATGATGGTGATACATGGCTGTGTACATAATGTATATACAACTCGTCTAAACATCAACCCAACAATGTTAGATCTGTGAATTTGCTTTCTCAAATTTATGGTTCTTCCCTCGCTGGGATTCGAACCCATGCTACTGTGATATCGTGACACCAAATCGCCTGCACTGCAGCCGTCCCGCTAGACCACACGACCACCTGGGCTCTCAAAAAAAGAGCTTTCGCTGGCCGTGTGTTACCTTTCTTCATCAGTTTTAATCTAGCGGCGTACTACAGTACATGATATATAAGGCATGAAGATGTTATTGTTACAGATCAGCTAAATTATCTATAGTAAAGGATCCTACAAATTAATGTAATATACAGTCACAGAAAATAATTATATTTATAAGTACGTCTGAGTCAGTGACAACTCTACAACAGATGTATCCATCGGATCGCCATCAATGATGGTGATACATGGCTGTGTACATAATGTATATACAACTCTTCTAAACATATATATATATGAAAAGGTATTGTCAAAGCATTTTCATGTCATTGCACAGACAACAGTTCTAAGTTCCTCTTACATGTATCACTACATTTGCACTTAAAGGTCTACAACTTAACAAAGATTAAAGCTTAAATCTTGAACATGAAACCTGACCTTTATTAAGCATGTTAGTCACAAGAAACAGAAAATCTAAATTTGTATAGATTTCCTCAAATGTTTTCAAGTTATTGCGCATGCACAGACACTATTTTGCATCTGCCTGCTCGGTAATATGAATAATTCAAAATGAAATATTCGGTTTTTATTAATTTTTGATTAAAAAAATTCATATTTCAAATTTTTGTCTACATCTTTACTAGTTATGATGGTTATAATGCCTCTATAAAATTTAAGAGTAATATTCATTTGTACCTATTGAATTTAGTTACTGTTTGACTTTATTTTTTTTTCATTTCAGCAATTTGAGCATAAAAAGTTGATGGTAAACGAATAAACTTGTGTTGTATACTTTCTGCAAGACTGCAAATTATTAATTATAAACATCTTTAATTTTTATGCAGTTACCATCATGATCATAAACTTGTACCATTTAAAGTAAAGAGACATTTTAGCACTAGTAAAATTATCACTCAACTAAGAACTTAGCCAATATGGATTGTTACTTTCCCCCCCCCCCCCCCCCCCCCCTAATTGGTGGATGTCCCCAACCGGTTTAGATTATTCCTAATAATTTCTTTCATATTTTTGTTTGTCTTAACAATAATTTGCATTCAAACCCTTGGTCTTAAGGTCAAGGAACAGTAAAAGGGCTATGAGATCAAATCCTTGAATGTTTGTTTACATTGAGTGGTATTCATGGTAATTATAGATTGTGTCTATTGCAAGCACATGGTTGAGCCTTGTTCCCAATATCGTTGGTATAAAGGTATAATGTGTTGACAACTGGTTCCCTTTGATTAGAAGAATGGAAAAACATATATGAATTAAATAGGGATACCAGTTAAAGAACAGAAACAAGATCGGTATCAAATTTGTAACTTGTTCTCATAGATTCAATAAAATGCCAGCTAAGATTTCGCAAACAATTTAAGTTTTTCACTAGACCAATATGGCAATCACCAGTGCTTCTGCACAAGTCTAATGAGATTTAAACTTAAGACCCCCTTAAGGCTACCTCTTAACGTTGCAGACTGCTTTGAACAAGGGATAAAGTGATATACATAACATTGTTTTACCAAAACTGCCATTGTAAATAAAAATAATAAAATTGTATTCAATATTGTTATGATTTATATTTCAAAAAAAAGTTTTCATGTTTTATAATCATAATAGTCATGATAGTAGTCCCAGCATGCATGTACATTGAGGTGCATTAACATAACAATAACACAACGTAACCCAGTCTGTGCCAAACTGTTTTAGGGTTTGTCCCTGTTGTTTAATCGAAATTGAAATTTGACATTTTTCTTCTATACATATGCAAATCAATCAAATATATTTTATTGTCAATTAAAGACACCCATTACAGGCAGAATAATCACAAGTTAAATTTGGTACAATGATTACAAAATGATTACAATTATTTGAGTACAATTAAATCAATGATTACAACGAAGAGAAAAGAAAGACACACTTATGAATATTTATAAAATGTGTCATGTTTCAACTTTGACAAATACAGTGATCCTAAAAAATATAGGAAACTGAATTTAAATATTCTGGTTTTTCCCCTGGTGCTTTTATGATCCTACAATAAGAAACTGTACAAATATCTAAATTATGCCTCTGTCTTTCAGTCTGCACGGTTAGCCACTAGTCCGATGCCCCAGACTAGTAAAATTTCATTCGGACTAGTAAGTTTTTGCAAAATTTTGTTTGGATCAATAAGAAAAATGTAAGGATATTGGTCTTCGGACTAGTAGTTAAAAAAGTTTTTGGTGCAGACTGGTCTTTTTACAGTAAAATATATAAACTCACTAAGTTTCTAATAGTTGTTTTCGAACAACATTTAAATTATTAATTAAATTGCTCACTTGATTAAAAATGTGACTATCTTCATTGGACATTAGCCAAATAAATTGTGATTGATAATCTAAATTGTGTAAGTTTTTGTAACTTTTAACTATGTTGGAAATAATGGAAACTCTCTCACTTTCCAAAGATGAACATTTAAGTAAAAAATGGAGTTCATCTTCCACTTCTTTTTTACAAAGATTACAAGTTCTATCCATTGCCTGAAGTCCCCTGTATCTACCTCTCTCTATTTCTAAATCATGATTACTAAGTCTGAATTTTGTCATCTGAATTCTCAGATTCCTATTACCTATAGCCAAATAAGGTTCAAAATATATATTTCTCTTAAAAAGTCTGTATGTTCTAAGTTTATTTCCAAATGACATATTTTTTCTGTCATTGTTTAAAGATGAATACCACAACTTATTATACTTTAATTTAAGTTTGTTTAAAATAAATCTTTTCAAGTTTGATTTCATATTAAAAACTTGTGATAAATCTATGTCTAAGTATTTTGCTAGTGAACTTATAGAATTAAACCAACTTTTCTTACTATGGTTTGATAAGGATTTTGATACAAGGAGAGCTTCAGACAATAATTGGTCCTCTGTACTTGTTAAACGTGATAAGTATGAAAACATATTAACTATAACTTCAATAAATAAAGGATATCTCCCTAGCTCACCTATCACTGCCATATTTGTGCTTCTCTTTCCTACTCCCAGTGAAAATTTACAGATTTTTAAATGAACTGATTCAGTTTGCAGTTCTTTACATAATTTTTCAAAATAACAATCTCCTTTTTCAGTTAACTTTTTTGAATCTAAAGCACCCCAAATTTCACTTCCATAAGTTAAAATTGGTTTTACTGTGTGGTCAAATATATGAAGTAAAGTTTTAATTTTGGGTTTATGACCTTTAAATATTTTATAAATTTTAAAAAGAGCTTTTAGTCCTCTTTTATACAGATCATGTTTAGCATCTGTAAAGCTTCCAGAGGCACTGAAGTTTATCCCTAAGTATGTATATTGTCTAGCTTTGTCAATAGGACAATTATTTAATTTAAAAGATGCATGATTTATTTTTCCTGTACAATTGAAAACCAAACTTTTTGTTTTCTTAAGGTTAATTTCTAATCCCCATTTATTACAGTACAGGCACAACTTATCTAAACTATTTTGTAAGCCTTCTGCAGTTTCAGATAGCAAAACTACATCATCAGCATATAATAAGCACTGAGTTCAACTGAATTGAGTCAAGTTGAACTGGGTCACAGGTTTTATCAAATATTTCAGGGAGGTCATTAATGAATAATTTAAAAAGGTTAGGGCTGAGATTATCCCCTTGGCGAACCCCTATATTAGATGAGAAGGAGTCTGTCATGTGAGATTTGCTAATTCTCACATTCAACTCAGTCTTTTTATACATGCTTTTAATAACATTATAATATAAATCACTGATGCCATATTGTCTTAGTTTATAGAAGAGACCCATATGCCAAACTGTATCAAATGCCTTTTTGAAATCGACAAAACAAGAAAAGAGAAGCTTAGGGCCCATTTGAGTATATTTTTCTATTAATGTTTTGAGAACAAACATATGGTCACTTGTTCTTTTTTTCTTGCAAAAACCAATCTGTTCTTTACATTATATTTCTCTTTGATAAAAAATTCTCTAGCCTTATGTTTAATATTTTTGCAAATAGTTTTCCTAGTGCACTTCCAATGGTTATACTCCTGTAATTTGAGGGGTCATCAGTAGAACCACTTTTGAATATTGGTAAGTATAAATCCTTTTGCCCACATAGAAGGGAAGGAGCCAGTTAAAAGAATATGATTAAATAATTTTTTTAAACCTGTTAATAGAAATGACTGGCTACATTTTAGCATTTCATTTAGAATCATGTCAAAGCCACTTGACTTCTTATTTTTTATATTCTATATAGCGACATTCCAGCAGCTTCTGCATATGATGAATGTGAACTACATCACATGTACTGAATTAGACTATTTACCGGATTTGTAATAACTGAGCAACACAACGGGTGCAACATGTGGAGCAGGATCTGCTTACCCTACATAAAATCACCCAGAGTTTTGGTGGTGTACGTTGAGCTTAGTCTTTAGTTTTCTATTTTGTGTCTTGTGTACTATTATTTGTCTGTTTGTCTTTTTATTTTTTAGCCATGGCGTTGTCGGTTTATTTTCCATCTACATGTACATGATGTATGAGTTTGACTGTCCCTCTTTTGGAGTGTTAGTCTTCAATGTAAATATTACTTTTTTATTATTGTTACATTTCAACATGTCAACGTATGCAGCCAACATGGGCAATGCCTTCTGCAATAAGTCCAGATAAAAGATATACAATGTAATTTTATGGGGACGAAGTCCACTATTACATAATAATAGTAGAAAAAAAAAAAAAAAAAAAATAGGGAAAATTTCCCGAAAATTTTCATTGCACTAATGAATGAATGAACTCAAAATCGTTCAAATTTTTTTTGTCACTTTTTTTTTAATTCCCGCATTTGCGCAGAAACCTACTTCCTTTTTCCGATCTCGTTGTCTGTGAGACTTTTGTAGTCTAGTAAAATATGGGAACACAATACCAATATTTCATTTTTAATTATTCTTTGTCTTTGAATCTATAACGTTACCTGATGCATTGCGTTTCTTTGTTTACATTGAACATGACGTCATAACTTAAATAACGTCACAAGTAAAATCCCTAACAACAGAACCAAAATCGGAAACGTAAGGGTATTTCCATTTCTTTTTTTTAACAAATATGTAGGCTACAAAAAAAATAAATTCATACAGACTTTGTTCCCATTCACAGGTAATGCCTGCCTCATATTAAAAAAATACCTCATGTATATTATGTATATGAACAAATGTCAAGAAAACACAATTGCAAATAGTTTTCAATTTTGAGTAATGACAGTTTTTAACGATGGTGAGGGATAACACAATAAAGAATATACATCTGAGTTTTTGCACAAGGTCCATGTCAACAAATAAAAAAACTCCCATTCCGCATTCGTGCATTTTGACTTGTCGTTATGATCAGACACAGGAACATAATTAACAAATTCAAAACAACTTAACTCAAGAAAAGACATCATCGTGTATAATTACAAAGTTCAATAGTATTTCCTTTTAGAAGGGAAATGGGGAAAAGATAGAAAATATTACTTTTCACTTTTTGGTTTCAGCAAAAGTTTGTACCGGAAGTTGAATTTAAACTTTAAAGTGATCATTTTCATGTAAACCAAAATAAACCTCAGAAATGGCTCCACATTCAAAGGACGCTGTCTCATTAAACTGCTTAATAAGAATATTTAATCTATATATTTGGTTTGATTTTGAATTATTTCATTTTTTCACAATGCATCAACAATATGAAATAATCACCACTTTAATGAAGATGATAGGGTCAAAAAAGGTCAAGGTTACAAGCAGACGGATTCATATTTCTGTTGCAGAATGGCTGGAATCAAACGTCCTCTTTTAACCTCAGAAGCTGCTTGGCAAAATCTTCAAAAATATTATGATGAAAATGGATCAAAAATTAACATGCCAGACATGTTCAAAGAGGATGAAGCCAGATTTGACAAATTAAGGTTTTTATAAAAAATTAATTTATAAAATAAAAAATACATCCTGGTTTACTACTATACAGTAGACATTGTGAACTCAGCTTCATTTGCAATTTTTTTCAACATACCTTTAAATATCTGTCAGACTTCCATTATTTAGTTGCAGTGTAGGACATTATTTTATACACCTAATCACTAGATATATGAGTCCGCCAGTACTGGACATCGCAAACATGACAATGGTACCTGTAAAATTTTGATTATATATTATCAGATTATTGCATGGCATTTTTCATATCCCAGATATTATCAGCCCTACGTTCAATATCAGCCCAAGAGCCGCTTGGCTCAAGGGCTTATATTGACCGAGGGCTGATAATACATGCGATATAACAAAGGCAGTGGCTATTTGACCGGCACCGGCTAAATAGCAAATTTGCTATTTGACCGGCACCGGCAAAATAGCAAATTTGCTATTTAGCCGGCACTGAATAAAACTGTTCATTGATGGGATTAGTAGAGAATAAAAAAGCTTAATAATAAATTAAAATAATTTTATCACAATATCAAGCATTAAAATTACAGTACAACCAAAATAAAAACAAATGATAGTTTGGGTCAAATCTTTTGGCCTTCCACATTTCTTAATATTTGGTTGAAGTAATATATGCGAAACACGCGATCCACAACAACTGGAATTCAGTAGGTGTTATTCTTGTTGAGCGGTATCTCGTTCTTCTTTTTGCGAAACTTGTGAAACTTGTTTTCGTGAATTTTCAAAAATATTTGAACATTATCAGTATCATTTTCTTTATTGTCTGTTACATTTATATCATCATTGATGCTTTCAATATCCTCATTAACATGTACGTGTGTTTGTTCATGTTCATTGCCACTTGAACTTGTACTTTCCACAGAATCAGAATCTATAACGTCAAGAACCATACACTTCTTCCCATGACTGCAAAAAGTTGTAACGCTCTGAATAACATCTCACTCTCTGTTCAGTGATATGCGCCACCAGAAGCTTCGGATGAACCTAGCCATTTGCTGTAACAGAATTTGTGTCTCCCTGTATTTTGTGCTTTGAGAAATTTTCCTCACTCTTTTTGGGGTACATATGATGACTGGGTTTCTGATATACCAGTATCATCAAATAATCTAAGTGATGTCCTTACTGTGTTAATCTCCCAACGATCTGACACTGCAGCAGCAACAATCAAATTTTCGTGATTAACTTCTCTTAGTTTGAGTATATGCCTACACAGAAGAAGCATACTTTTAACTGCCTCTTGTTTGGACTCAATTGAAAACATTGGTTTAATCAAAAAGTATTGTCAAAAAGATGCATGGGAAGCTATTAAATAAACTCATCATAGATACCAGGACTAAATTTTATATATACGCCAGACGCGAGTTTCGTCTACAAAAGACTCATCAGTGACGCTCGAATCCAAAAAAGTTTAAAAAGCCAAACAAAGTACGAAGTTGAAGAGTATAGAGATCCAAAATTCCTAAAAGTGTTAATCTATGCCTGAGGTAGAAAAGCCTTAGTATTTTAAAAAAATCAAAATTAAGAGCGTATATAAAGAGAAGAAAAAGAAATCTATCTACATATGTAACATATGCACACATGATGCAGATTCAAAGGAAGCCAGTGTAATGTGTAGTTCCTGTTCGGAGTGGCAACATTTATCTTGTGCTAGATTAAAACTACTTACAAAGGCAAAGAATTGGTTTTGTAACAATTGCAAATGTTAAATCATGTGTCCTTTTGAAATTCGTAGCAAACAACTTTTAATATTGTCTTTTTTATGATGTACGTAGTTTAACATAACACTATTTTTATAGCATGGAAGGATATTTAAACCATAGATTTTACACAGATTTGAACATCTTTTTAATAATAGATATTTAAAAAAAGTATATTTAGTAATGTACAAATGTGTTTTGATGCTTTTAATTAATATTATAAAGTTTATATTTTATTTTTGATTGTACTGTATATTTAATGCTTGATATTGTGATAAAATTATTTTAAATTCTTATTAAGCTTTTTTATTCTCTACTAATCACATCAATGAACAATTTTATTCAGTGCCGGCTAAATAGCAAATTTGCTATTTTGCCGGTGCCGGTCAAATAGCAAATTTGCTATTTAGCCGGTGCCGGTCAAATAGCCACTGCCTATAAAAAATGACATGCTATGTTCTTTTTATCACATGCTTCAACAATACACCTTATCGCTATTTGTCCGCCATTACATGCATTACTGGCCATCACACAGGTTCCCGTAAAAAATTTGACGTCATAAAGCAAAATATCTGACGCCACAATGGAAAAGTGATTGTTGTATGCGTCAAAAGTTCAAGCGGCCGGGTCAGCCGGGATTAGCGATAAGGTGTATGGAGAAAAATAACAGATTAAATATATAAATCCTTTTTTAAGTGGTTCTCAAATAGAAGTTCAAAAAGACATCGGACCCCAAGGTAGTACATCCAAAATGAAATCTTTCATTAACATGATCAAATGCTTCAACAGAGAGGTAAAACAACAGTTTGATATATTATTATAAATATGTATGGATGATTAAAAAAAATATAAACAATAAACATAATGAACACTGTTTGGAAAAGTCATCATTTTTAAAGTAACTTTCTAAAATATGTTGGATTTGTTTTTAAATGCCTTATTTTATCATTTGTAAGTTTGTTTGTTTGTTTGTTTGTTTGTTTGTTTGTTTGGTTTTTTTTTTATTATTCATAATTGAATTTTACACAATATACTTTCCTGTATCCAAATAATTGTTTTGTACCCTTCTTTGTAATGTTTTTCACTGAAAAGTACCATTGAAAATGATTGATGTCAGTCAGGGGTACTACTTGTACAAGTGTATTTGTACTTGAAGAAGTAAAAAAAATATACACATATAATTAAATTTGTATGATACTTATACAAGTGAATTTTATTTACTTGTATAGGTAAAAAAAAAATTGGCTAAGTTATGTCCCTAAGGCATTCAGAATTTTTTACTTGTATTTATAAGTAAAAAAATCATCCTTTCTTCTTTTCTTGAATTCTTAAGATTTCTTTGCTCTAATAGAATTTTAAATTGTGTACCCTTTACAGATGTCTTTACTAATCATTTAAGTGTAATTTCATGGACAATGAAAATCCCATTTGTCTGTCATCTTCATAACACTGCTCATTTACAAGCCCCAAAGGAGAAATTTTTGAAGGCCTTATGCAAATATACAAGATCTTTGCTCAATCAGTTTCTTTGATGAATTAATGAGATGAAACATTGAACTTAAATGAAAAAATTTGAGCAAACCTGGGAAAAATCATTAAAGGCATGATTTTACATCTCAAAACTTGAGGATTTTTGTGGGATTGTAAGAAAAAATTTACTTATACAAGTAATTTTTTTAGAAAATTAAGGGGATTTATAAGGGGAGATTATTCAAACATTATTTATTTACTTATATGTGTATATTTTTTTTTACTTCTTCAAGTAAATATTAAAATAAAATACACTTGTACAAGAAGTACCCCTGACTGGATGTGTATTTTCTGGAATTTTTCGAGTATCACTGGAATGCCATGTGATAACGTTACTGAAAGGCATGTGATAATATTCGGAGCATGTGATAAACTTTTCATATCAGCCCGCTAAGCCCCTATTAGAAAAATATGGAATTTACGTTAGTTTTATGCTATTATCATACGGTAAAAATCATATGTTATTTAGTCTAAGTATATGATAATACAAGATATCTGACGACACAATGGAGATGTAATTGTTGTATGAAGTCGAAAGTTCAAGCTGCGCAAATTCTCAGGCCAACTACAATGTAGCTATATAGCTCAAAATGTCAACTAGCTCAGATTTCCAAATAGCGATAAAGGCTTACATACAACATGCATAATGCACATTCATCATGTTCCTAAATACAATACATTCATTAAAAACATTATGATATGTCATATGTCGATATATTTATATATACAATACATGGAATATGTCATGCATGTATAAAAAAGTAAGAAAAAAGTCCAATATTCCAAAGAAAATTCAAAACGAAAAGTTCTTAAAAAAAGGCAATAGCAAAGTCAAAAGCTGGAACACATCAAATGAATGGAAAACAACTATCATATTCCTACAGTCTGCACCAAAAACTTTTTCAACTACTAGTCCGAAGACCAATATTCTGACATTTTTCTTATTGGGCCAAACAAAATTTGGCAAAAACTTACTAGTCCGAATGAAATTTTACTAGTCTGGGGCATCGGACTAGTGGCTAACCGTGCAGACTGTTCCTAACTTGGTACAGGCATTTCATTATGTAGAAAATGGTAGATTAAACAAAGATAAACAGTTTATGTGAGGAGAGCCAGCTGAGTAAAAGAAAGTTAACTCAACTTTGTATAATGCCAGTACAAACTGTAGTAAGTCTGTGGTAAATTTATTTTTCATATTTTTGTCTAGTTTCAACATGTTCAAAACTTATGTTCTGGTATTTGCATAAAGATGGTACAAAGCTTTTTAATCATTTGAATAAAAAAAAAAATTCTCTAAGCTTAGTGACCCCCTTTAACTCGGATAACAAAAAGCCGCCACCTTACTTCAAGTTTAAGACAACCCCAGCACTGGCATGAGAGGAATCTTAGCAGACTTTAAATATTTGTTAGATATTACACCACCAAAATTGGCTGGGTCGAAGAAGAACACACTGAAAAGTATTGTACAAAACAAAATTGATACTCGTTATGCATAGACCGGTGCAAATGGTGCAAACACAAAGTCATGTAGAATATATTTCAGCATCGAAGGTTTCAGATGAAAGGTGAAAAACTGGCCAATGGTGATCCTTGTAGAACACACACCATGCTCAGTGACCAACAATTTTGAATGTTAAATTTAAAACTGAGGGCATACATGTATATTGCCTGTGTCGTGATAGTATCAAAATGTGATGTGTGTGAACTTTCAAAATTTATTTTGATTAAATTTTCACTGTAATTGAATAGCTGTTTCATGTGTTTATTTTTCAGTATTAATTTGCTGACAAAAAATGGAGAGTTGCTGCTTGATTATTCCAAAAATTTGGTCAATGATGAAGTACTCAAGATGTTGTTCCAACTGGTAAATTATTCCTTTTTTGATCATGTTGATGTATTAATAACTAATTATCGAAGAATTTCATTTTTACATAAATTGTATCATAAGTATGATTAGAATTAAGAGATATATTTACAAAAAAAGGTAGTTGCTTGTCCAAGTTGCATTTTTAAAGCAGATTTTGTTACTTTAACTTAATCTTCATACATTCATTGTATCACATAAAGGATTTAAGAAATACCTGACAATATATAGCATTGAGAATGCTGTAAGGGAAAAATACAATAGTCAATAGTATTTAAAAATAGTCCCATTCCAAGGTAAAAGTCATATTTATACATGTACATGCTTATTGATTTTGATGTGGAACTGGAATATAAACATGATAAAGAAAACACATTTTGTATCATTTTTTTTCTCTCAAATACTTTATTTGAAGTATTGGTTACAGAGCTTGTATTGCTTCCATCTATATGTACATGTTGAACAAAATTGACTCCTATTTTGTCATGTTTGTACAAAGAAAAGCAAAAGATACCAAAAGGTACAGTATCAAAATCATAATTTGAAATTGAAAAGACAAACAACAGTCTCCATTAAGTTCAAAGCAATACTCAGAAACTAAATAGTGAGCTACACAAACCCCATCAGATTTCTGGATGACCTAAGGTGCTCTTACTTTAGGAGGATATACATGTTGTGTTGCTCAAGAAAAGGACAGAATTGTGACTTAGACACATGGAACTTATCTTTGGTCAATTTTAACATGGTTAACACAGATATTCTATAAACATGATAAAAGTTAACAAAAACTTGATGACAATTAGATTAGACATGTATATGTGTCTATGGAAAGAAAACTAAATGACAAAATTTTAAGGAAAAACATAGACTGGTTTTATAAAGTGCTTTCAGAAATAAATAAAAAAACATAGTAACTAATGTAACATCTTTCAGCCAATGACAACCTTTCAACAGTCACTGGTTACGTATGACTTTAAATGCTTAAAAGGCGTTTTTTTTTATAAACTTAACTGGGGCCCTAATCAGGAACACTCAAAAGTTAAATACAAAGTGTAAATATTTTATAACTTAGACTTTTTCAATATTTCAGGCAAGAGACCGTAAAGTAGAAGAGATGAGACAGGCTATGTTTAGTGGAGAGAAGATTAATTTTACAGAAGACAGAGCTGTACTACACATTGCCCTGAGAAACAGATCAAACACACCTATCTTAGTAAATGACAAAGATGTAAGACAATGCTGAGGGATTGTGTTGAAAAATAATGACTTTTATGGGAGAGAAAGAACATTTTAATAACGTAAAGGTTTTTCAGAGTATTGGGGGCATCCATAAACATTTGATATTGATTGAATTGAATTAAACTGTCACATGGGGTAGAAGATAAAACTATTCACCTGCCCAGGCAGAAAAAAAAGAAATAAATCAATTGAAGAAGGTCATATATCAATTTTTTGCTTTTGGAAAGTAAAATATTATACATGTTACTTAAATTGTTCTCTCAATTTTCTGTTTGTGTCAGACATTTAGGGAGACAAAATTTTACTCAATAATTTAAATTATAGGTGATGCCTGATGTGAACAAAGTGTTACAACACATGAGAGAATTTACAGAGGAGGTTATCAGTGGAAAGTGGAAAGGTTATACAGGAAAATCTATCACAGATGTTGTAAATATTGGTATTGGTGGGTCAGATCTGGTAATTATCTCCATTGTTCATGTGTGACCTTTTTAGATAAAAAAATTATCAAAAATTATCTTCCTTGTTCATGTGTGACCTATTTAGATAAAAATTATCTCCCTTGTTCATGTATGACCTTTTTAGATAAAAATTATCTCCCTTGTTCAAGTGTGACTTTTTACATAAAACATCTCCCTTTTAAGCTCACCTGGCCCGTAGGGCCAAGTGAGCTTTTATCATCACTTTGCGTCTGGCGTCCGGCATTGACGTCGTCGGCGGCGCCCGTCGTTAGCTTTTACAAAAATCTTCACTGAAACTACTGGGCCAAATTAAACCAAACTTGGCCACAATCATCATTGGGGTATCTAGTTTAAAAAATGTGTGGCGTGACCCGGCCAACCAACCATGATGGCCACCATGGCAAAAAATAGAACATAGGGGTAAAATGTAGATTTAGGCTTATAACTCTGAAACCAAAGCATTTAGAGCAAATCTGACATGGGGGGGGGTAAAATTGTTTATCAGGTAAAGATCTATCTGCCCTGAAATTTTCAGACGAATCGGACACCGGTTGTTGGGTTGCTGCCCCTGAATTGGCAATTTTAAAGAAATTATACCGTTTTTATACGCCCGTCAAAATTTTGACGGGACGTATTATGGTATACAAATGTCCGGTGTCCGCTCCGTCTGTCGTCCGTGCGTCTGTCTGTTCGGCGTAAACATGTCGCACTGTAACTTGAGAACGACTTATCCAAATTTCATGAAACTTAACATAGTTGTTTCTTATAATGATCAAATGATCTGTATACTTTTTGGTGAAAATAAGATTAAAACTTTTTGAGTTACGGCACTTTGTAACTAAAACAGCGGGGTGTTTTTTTTCACATGTCGCACCGTATCTCAAAAACGATTCTTGATTATGGCTCAAAACTTTAAAAACTTCTTATTTATATTAATCTTAATATCTGTATACTTTTTGGTGATGATTCAAAATTTCATTTTTGAGTTATTGAGTATTTTGTAAAAAAGGGGGAGGTTTTTTTTTACATGTCGCACCATATCTCAAAAACGATTTATGATTATTGCTTAAAACTTTACACATGTCTTTGTTATATTAATCTGAAGATCTGTATACTTTTTGGTGATGATTCAAAATTTCATTTTTGAGTTATTGAGTATTTTGTAAAAAAAGGGGGAGGTTTTTTTTACATGTTGTGCCGTATCTCAAAAACAATTTATGATTATTGCTTAAAACTTTACACACTTCTTTGTTATATTAATCTAAAGATCTGTATACTTTTTGGTGATGATTCAAAACTTTATTTTGGAGTTTTTGAGTATTTTGTTAAACAGGGGAGGGTTTTTAAAGCAATTGCTTTTATGCTATCGCGTATGGCCATCTTTGTGACCCAGATTAGAGACTCCGCCCATATCAAGCCATAGTATTTTGTTAAACAGGCTCCTGGTCTGTCATTCTTTAACACCTATGTATGTTTTATAATGCAATACATAGCTTGAAACTTTAAAAAACGTTAGTGGATTTAAGAAGTTTCAGAATATGTTCTTGTAGATGTATTTTTGTATTTAAAGGGTCAACCGTTTGACTATCAAATAACATAGAAGTCCGAGTGAAAAAAAGTACATTTTTATAATTGCGATTCCGTTTTCCGACGTTCGTACGATGTTTCAACAAAATATGGATTCATTTCAGTTGTTGATTTAGTATTGAAAATTTAACTGAATTATCTCCTATTAAATACGGTTTTATATGTTTAATTTGTGTTTCTTTAAGAGTTCAGGTGCTCTTGTTCATTCATAAA
Organism: Mytilus edulis; assembly: GCF_963676685.1. Taxonomy (NCBI): domain Eukaryota; kingdom Metazoa; phylum Mollusca; class Bivalvia; order Mytilida; family Mytilidae; genus Mytilus; species Mytilus edulis. Next base: position 8,104 of record NW_027267331.1, on the reverse strand, counting down.
ATTATCGTTCATTCATACATTTATTGTAAAATCAAAATCAATACACAGGTTAATGCGTAGTGTCAAATGATTACCTGTAATCTAAAAATAGACAAACTTTGTTTGCGCAAATAATTTAGCGGAACGAAACCCTTGTTGAAAACACATAACAATAAGTTCGTTTTCCCTTTTCTGTCAAACTCCGTAATATTTATCGATCACCTTACTAATGAAATGGACCCGTCCAAACGTAGTAGATGCCAAGTCGGTCCAGATGAAGAGATATTTCAACATGGAATTTTCTAGTTACATAGATTGAAAAAAAGTACGTCTTTTTAAATATCATGATCAAAACTGGGAATGCATAACAAATGTCAGATGAAACCATTATCCTCGTCTTTTCAGTGAACATGTCTACTACGTTTGTTGACACTCGACGGTCCACCGTGTTAGCAATTTTATTTCACATGTTTTCGAAATATTGAAGATCATTTTTCGCAATGTTTCCTGAAAATTGATAAATGTCAAAGCAACGTAGAGCTGTTTGTTCTTGTTCGTATAATAAAATTGAGAATGGAAATGGGGAATGTGTCAAAGAGACAACAACCCGACCATAGAAAAACATACAACAGCAGAAGGTCACCAACAGGTCTTCAATGCAGCGAAAAATTCCCGCACCCGGAGGCGTCCTTCAACTGGCCCTAAACAATACATCAGTGATAACGATTTAATGTCATGTTTGTCTGTGATGACCCCCCCCCCCCCCCCCCTCTTTCGGGATTGCATGAGAATTATAGTTATCTCGTACCCACATGCACTTGTTTCTATCCATAGGAAGGACGGCTATCCATATAAAACTATTTTGGATAGAAACAAGTGCCTGTGCTCGTACCGCATCAGAAGGACATACATGTATATCAACTGAGCAATAATGTTTGGAACTTAGTTTTAAAAATGATGACAAAGTACCATTATGAAAATATTTTTATTAAGCTGAAATATATATTTATTCTTTACATGTTTATGTCTTGTAAGATATTTTATTTCTTTCCCGTTTTTTAACATTTGCGTCTGGAAAGTTGAAATGTTTTAACTTAATCATTTGTGTTAATGGTTAAATATAAATTAATAATGAAAATTGTTAAAATTAAATCAATAAAGGAAATTATTGCCCAGTTACAAACACTACCAGGGGATAATCCATGATGATTTCTTTTTGAGTTATATGTTTCAGCACATGTATATTTGACCCCAACTTTAGCCTGGTAAACGTGTTGTCTCCTTGTGAAATATAAAACATATTAAAAATGACTTTCTGCTAAAGTCTTTTATTTATATAAAGTTAAAACCTTACTTCTAACTAGACAACACTCATGTCAGGTTTAATTATTATATATATGTGGATGAAAAATAAAAGTCCCCAAACATTAACATGACAGCAATTGCTTTTACAGCCTTTAAGGCTTTGATTTTACATGTCGCGCCGTAACTCAAAAATAATTTAATATTATTGCTTAAAACTTTACACACTTCTTTGTTTTATTAATCTAAAGATCTGTATACTTTTTGGTTTTGATTCAAAATTTTATTTTAGTGATATTTAGTTTTTTGTAAAAAAAAAACAGGATTGGGGGTTTCACATGTCCTGTCGTGTCTCAATAACAATATATGGTTATTGCTTAAACTTTCTCAGAAACTATTTATGATCATTGCATAAAACTTCCACACAAGACGTCCGGCGTATCATGCGCTCATGGCGCAGCTGTTTATTTGGCTATTATTAGCTCACCTGGCCTTAAGGAAATTTTGCTGTTTTTGGTTATTATCTTGAGTATTATTATAGATAGAGATAAACTGTTAACAGCAATAATGTTCAGCAAAGTAAGATTTACAAATAAGTCAACATGACCAAAATGGTCAATTGACCCCCTAAGGAGTTATAGTCCTTTATAGTCAATTTTTAACAATTTTCATAAAATTTGTAAATTTTTATTAACATTTTCCACTAAAACTGCTGGGCCAAGTTCATTATAGATAGAGATAATTGTAAGCAGCAAGACTGTTTAGTAAAGTAAGATGTACAAACACATCACCATCAACAAAACACAATTCTGTCATGAATCCATCTGCTTCCTTTGTTTAATATTCACATAGACCAAGGTGAGCGACACAGAGCCTCTAGTTTTAGCTAAAATGTTATGATTTTATTATTTATGTGAGAACATTAATATTTGATTAAATGTTGATTTCAGGGTCCATTGATGGCAACAGAAGCTCTACAACCATACCAGAAAGGACCCAATGCCCACTTTATATCAAACATTGATGGTACACATTTAGCAAAGACCTTGAAGAATCTGAATCCAGAAACAACTTTGTTTATCATTGCCTCAAAAGTAGGTATTGCATATGAATTGATTGAAAAAAAATAGCTTTTACCTTTAAAACCCTTTAACATGTATTCATGATCATTACATTAACATGTATTTATTAGAATGTTGTGTTTTATTGTAGTGCTCTGTTGTCAGTGTTATATCCAACTGTAACTAATTCAAGTTGGCTTATATTAATTTTACACATACTAAGGAAGTCATAGCTTATTACAGATATATAAAATAGGTATAAGCGTAAAGTATATCTATTGTATAGTACAGTGTTAAAGTTTTTCTTCTGTTAAAATTGGTTCAGATGCATTAAAATTAGCTGTCAGTTTAATAATAAGGATTCTTCTAAGCAACTGTTTGGCTCAAAAACCTAAAACTTGGACAATTTTTTCTCTATAAAATAGTTGTTTTGTTTACAAGTGTCAATATATTCCACAAACATATTTAGTTGTGTATAGTATTCACTCTCTCATTATGTGCATAAACTTTAGTTAAACATTTCAACTGTAGATCAATATTCAGAAATTTAAAGTGAGTAAATATTGTGCCAACACAAGTTGAATGTGAAATATCTGATTGAAAGGTCACAAATTTAGTTTAACAGCCATGTGCACACAGTCAATTTTATAGAGTCATGTCTGACATATCTTTTGATTGTCTTTAAGGTTATTACTAATGCTTGATTTTATTGTTACTTACCAACATAATTGTATTGCAGATAAGGCTGTCTGTCTGTCTGCAAGTCAAAGTAAATACATTGTATAAAAAGTTCAAGGGAAGGAGAGATTAAATTTTGTGAGCCTTTTGTTCACATGTTATTTTAGGTATAAATTGAAATAGTTAGTGTCTCCCTGTATGATTTAAAAGTGTTACAGTTAGGGACAGAACATTAATCATGATTTTGTTTGGGACTACATGTACATTTGTATTTACATTTATATACTTTCAGACCTTTACCACACAGGAAACAATAACAAATGCTGAGTCAGCAAAAGCATGGTTTCTGGCTACTGCTAAGGATGTAAGTGACATTTTTAATTGCAGAGCAATTGTAGCAATTTTCAAATTTATAAAAAGATAGTAATATATATGTAGAAATAAGTATGATGACGAAAGAATATGGATTTTTTTTCTGTGTAATTGTGTTGAAATTTGTATTGAATTTACAAGACCAGTTTATTTATATTTCTGACATATTCATCTCACCTAAGTTGCTTCAACTTTTGTTTAATATAGTAATTCAATATACAATGCTATTAAACCCTGTGGTTTAATTGGCATAAAAAAATCAAGTACATATATATACTTGACAGGTTTTTGGTGCCCAGACTTTTTATACTCCTAGAAGCATTTACTGGTTTTTCCTGTCAGTACCTAACACATTTTAAATTGTGATTAGATATCCAAACAGTTGCTGAAAAGAACTTAAGTTTAGATATATCAACATGAAAAAAATCTTCAAATTGTCTTGGATGTATGTTCAAAGGTTTTGAAAGAGATTTAAAGTCTGGATTGCAAATAAATATTCATAGTTAGAGTGAAACAGATTTCCATAATTTGAATTCTGATTAAAATCAAACCTCTCAGTGCTCCCGTTTACTGATATCAGAAAATGGGAGTGCTTAGAGGTTAGATTTTAATCAGACTGCATAATTTAATGAACATTAAGAATTCCATTCTATGAATTTCAAAGTTTATATGCTATTGATGTTTTACCATTGTTACCGGTAATTGAAGTAGAAGAATGATGTTTGATAGTCATAAAATTTGTAAGACGAAATGAAGTGCAGCATATCATATCAATCTACCAACTCATCAGATAGTCAAGACAAAATTTTTTTGTAAACCTTTGAGTTATATACTTTAATGTACCAGAAAGGGATGATGTATTCAGTTTGATATAAAGATTGTTTTATTTTGTAGAATAGTGCAGTAGGAAAACACTTTGTGGCTCTGTCAACTAATGTTGTAAGTAGCAAGTACTATGGGAAAAAGAGTTTTCAAAAAGGTTATATGTGTATTTGACCTTCTTAATGTGCATGGTAGGGGCTTGTGGATATAAATTGTTTTTTTTTTTTAAATATAGGATTTCGCCATTTTTTTCTATAAATGAACTTTATCATATACTTAATAGGAAAATGAAATAGAAAAAGGGAGTCACCGTTCATTTAAGCTAACAATCTGCCTTTGAAAGTAGCAAGCATTTTTGTTAAGGCACTTTTATTCTGTTGAACTAATAAAAGAAAAATAGGTAATATTGAAATATTTTTTCACCAAAGGGAGATAATTTGGAGCTATTTCAATGATATAAACATTTTAAAAGTCATCTGGGGCCAAATCAAATCATTTTTTTTGTTGATTTTTGTACCATATTGATCATAAAGTAACAATTAATACTGTAATAAATAAAATTTATAACGAAAAAAAATGTTTCAAATTTTTCTGATTTTTTTTTACCCTCAAGCCTCCTTAAGTACAGACTTTGAAAGTGCACACACTTATGATAATGAAATATATTATAATGTTCAGATTTAATTTCACTAAATACCATTCACATACATTATATATACGAAATGTGTGCAATGTGCATATTCATATAGTTAAAAAGATAAAACATTTTCTTTGCATTTCGGAAGGGATACATGTAAAGGTAATTTTTTTTTTATCAAATAATAGTATTTTTACTCCTATTGTTATTTGCTGTTCTATAATACAAAAGTTTTGAAAATCATTTTAAACAAATCTGGGAACATCTTAAATTGAAAAATGTTAATATCTTGAACTGAGAAAATGTTTGATTTTTTTTTTGGTGAAAATCTTGTAGAGAAATAGTCTTACGAAAACTATTTATTTGTGAAAAATCAATAAGTAGATGCATTTTGATAAAAAGAAAAATTGCAATATCGCATGGCATAAACAAATTGTACTAAATGGATTTCATATTGTAATTCAGATCTAAATTATTTTATCTGTTGATTTGTTTTACTAATTTTTTTTCTTTACAGACATTGGTTAAAGCCTTTGGAATCGATGAGAAGAATATGTTTGAATTCTGGGATGTAAGTATATTTATAACATTTTTAACATACATCTATATTATTTGATAGAACATATTTACGCTTTTGAGAATATAGCTGAATATGCTCTGAATTACCCTAGATCTCTCTCCAATTAACTTTCTGGCATTATGCGTCATCACTTTTTAATTATGATTTGGTATGTAAAATTGTGATGCAAAATTTGACTGGAAATTGTTTCATTTTAAGTTGTGGCATGCAAATGTGAATGTAATATGTATAAATGTTCATACAAATATACTTGACTTATAACAAGTAACAGTGTTTAATTTAAATGTAATATGGAGAAACTGAAAGTGTGTTCATATGACATAGAATCAATATTAAAAAATAAGGTAGAGTTAGTCAGTTTAAGTTTTCCTGATCTACAAAATTGAAAATGGAAATGGGGAATGTGTCAAAAAGACAACAACCCGACCAAAGAGCAGAAGACATCCGAAGAACACCAATGGATCTTCAATACAGCAATAACATTCCACACCCAGAGACTTGTTTCAACTGGCCCCTAAACAAAAATGTGTACAAGTTCAGTGATAATGGATATAATATACTGTGGATTCATTTATTTTCATGGGTATTCATTTTTCGTGGATTGCTGAAAACTTGCATATTCGTAGATATATGTTTTCCTGGTTTTGCCGATCTCTGTATAAAAAGACTATTGAAATTATGTTATTCGTTGAACATTTGATTTCGTGGTTCACATTTACCCACGAAACCCACGAAAATTTGTATCCAACGAATAATAGTGAATCCACAGTCAGCTTTTCTGCAGACATTAGCTAAACCACAAAATTTAATATCAAAGGAAATACAATTTTTCCTCAACCCACAAAAATTGGTCCCCACGTACATAAATGAATCCACAGTAAAAGAATAACAGATAAAAAATGAGGTTGATTGAGATTGAATACAGATAAGCAAGAATGAAAGAGCTAGTCTAGATATACATAAACATAAAACTGCAATAATATTTATTATCGCTATTTTGTGCATTTTTCCTTTGATCTTTTTTTGTGATAATTTTCATATCATGCTTCTCGCTTGAGATGGAAAAATTATCGCTAGAAACTAAGGAGGCCACGTGGCATTGCTAACGAAATTGACATGAAATTGACAACGTCGTCACAGGTAAAATAGCTATAAACAGATTATCATTGGTCATCTCAACTCGATTGCTTTTCTCACTTTCGCTGTACCAGCTCAAGCGAGAAAAGCAATCTCGTTGAGATGTTTAACAATAATCTATAATTACATGTAAGTCTTTGGCTCATTCCAGTGTAAAAACTTTTACAGTTAAGAGGCGTCTTGTTCATGCATGTAACTATGTGTAGCAGACATTGTATCTTCTGAATTATGTTTTATTATTGTAGTGGGTTGGAGGCAGGTACTCCTTGTGGTCAGCCATTGGTATGTCTATAGCATTATTTATTGGTAAGTATAGATTATTTACATGAAACAGTAATAGAACAATCTAAAATCAGAATAGATTTGCAATACTAAGAATACCACTGAAATTTTAAAGGTTATTTGATGAGTATTCATTATTTATTCTATGAAAACTTACAGCTTCTGTTAAAATATATACTAAAAGTGACAAACTGATTAATTGTCATGTTCAGCATGTTAGTAGAGGGCTCTCTGCCATAAAACTTTACTCAGTTCTTAGAGTACAAAATTTGTGTACGAAACACCAAATCTACTATTTATTTAATGTACAACAAATTTATGCAGTTATGAGTACTAATTAAGAACATGAATTACAATGCATTACATCATTACTCTTGTATAAAGTGACCTTACAGGATATATAAGGGGTCAGTAAATTCCATATAGGGTGAGAGCTTACCCATATATATGATATTAGGTCACTAGCACACTAAATATTAGAATATACTAAAATTATATTAATAAGTTCATATTTTACCCGAATAATTCAGTTGTTATATTCTGCTGATCTACAATTACTACATTAACGCCTGAATGCATAGACAATGAAAAATCTTCAATCAACCATTCGGAAATTAGCTTGGGATATACCTATCTCCAATAAAATTGAGCTGATTGCTGATTATTCACCTTTTCTACAGGTCACCAATCAAAATCCAGGATTCGTGAAGAGTTTTTATCATGTTAGGAATTCAGGCCCTCGCAAGTAGGAGAGATCGATTACGGGGAGGGGGACTGAATTATTTGGGTTAGCATGGTTAGTGCATTTTGTTACTTTTTTCACAAAAATGTTTTGCATTAATAGGAATGGATAATTTTGAAGAGTTACTTGCTGGAGGACATTTTATGGATCAGCATTTCTGCACAGCTCCTTTAGAACAAAATGTGAGTATGGTAATGGGAACAGATTAACTAATCTTGTTCAGGATATATGTCAAAACATTCAACATGTTCAAGTTAGACAATGGTCAAAGACTGTCACAATCATGAATAGAATATATATATGAGATTCAAAACTATATGTTTTCCTTTATGAAATAAGTGGATTAAACTTTATCGAAAGAAATATTCATGCAAGTCAACAGTTGTTTTTTTTTTTCCAGAATATATGTTTCACCACTTTTGATATTTTTTGACAACTAACTATACTTTTTTGTTTGAATTTATTTTACTTACTTACAAAAAACAATCTGTTTGCCCCATTGTTTTCGATTA
>NW_027267330.1:0-48771 GCF_963676685.1 Mytilus edulis | reverse complement strand
TATGGAAATATCTTTTTGATGTGCACAGCTTTTTTTCAATAGAAATTTCTTTGCTGCGCACAATCCTTTCCATTGGAAATGATCTTTTTGTTTTATATAGAATTCTACAATAGAATGCTCTAACACAACAGGCAACTCTTTCCATAATAAAATGATTTATTCAACTTCTGAGAGATAGGAGGTAAATATTAACATATGTCTTTTCAAGGGAAAGGTAAAAGGAGGCACTATTAATCCAAGTGGTGGAGGAGGTATCCTATCATTGGTCATATCTCCATTAATTACCCTGTGGAACTTCTTGTATATGTTTATTTTTGGAAGAAGTTCTCCACCACAAGAACAAAAGAAAGAAGAATCTTCAGAAAAGGAGCAGATGCCCTCAGAATCACCATCAAGTCCAGCTAGCAGAGGTGCTCAACCTCAAAGGTAATTCTTTGCATTTGGGGTCAGATAAATTTTTCTCTTAAAAAATGTCAACAGCAATATTATGAGGGAGACTAGAAACACAGATGCCATCATGGTTGTAAGAATACAAATCAGTGAGGCTTCTGATTGGATGGTATGCTTTTACTTTAGGGGTGGGTTGGGGGGGGGGGGGGGGGGGGAGTCAATTCTCAACAGCACAGTGTATTGCACAAAAGCAAAAAAGGGGGTCAACCCTTTTTAGCTCACCTGGCCGGAAGGGCCAAGTGAGCTTTTCTCATCACTTGGCGTCCGTCGTCTGTCGTCTGTCGTCCGTCGTCGTTGTCCATCGTAGTCGTGGTTAACTTTTGACATTTTGAACTTATTCTAGAGAACCACTGAATTGAATGAAACCAAATATGGCATGAATGTTCCTTATGAGGTGCTGACCAAGTGTTGTTACTTTGTAGCCGATCCATCATCCAAAATGGCCGCCAGCCGGGGACTTAGTTTAACATAGGACCCTATGGGAAATGCATACAAATGACTTCTTCTAGAGAACCACTGAATGGAATGAAACCAAACATAGCATGAATGTTCCTTATGAGGTGCTGATCAAGTGTTGTAACTTTGTAGCCGATCCATCATCCAAGATGGCCGCCAGCGGGGAACTACGTTTAACATAGGACCCTATTGGAAATGCATACAAATGACTTCTAGAGAACCACTGAATGGAATGAAACCCAACTAGTCATGAATGTTCCTTATGAGGTGCTGACCAAGTGTTGTTACTTTGTAGCCCATCCATCATCCAAGATGGCTGCAACCCGGGGCTTAGTTTAACATAGGACCCTATGGGAAAGGCATACAAAAGTCTTCTTCTAGAGAACCAAGGAATTGAATGAAATCAAACATAGCATGAATAGTCTTTTCCTTATGAGATTCTGGCCAAGTGTTGTTACTTTGTAGTCGAATTTTATCTGTTTTTATATGATTTCAAAAACCCATGTAGAGTCAGGTGAGCGATACAGGCTCTTGAGAGCCTCTACTTTAGCTCACCTGGCCTGAAGGGCCAAGTGAGCTTTTCTCATCACTTGGCGTATGTCATCGTCATAGTTAACATTTTACATTTTGAACTTCTTCTAAAGAACCACTGAATGGAATGAAACCAAATATGGCATGAATGTTCCTTATGAGGTGCTGACCAAATGTTGTTACTTTGTAGCCAATCCATCATCCAAGATGGCCGCAGCGGGGACTTAGTTTAACATAGGACCCTATGGGAAATGCATACAAATGACTTCTTTTAGAGAACTGTTAAATGGAATGAAACCAAACATGGCATGAATGTTCCTTATGAGGTGCTGACCAAGTGTTGTTACTTTGTAGCCGATCCATCATCCAAGATGGCCGCCAGCAGGGGACTTAGTTTAACATAGGACCCTATGGGAAATGCATACAAATGACTTCTTTTAGAGAACCGTTAAATGGAATGAAACCAAACATGGCATGAGTGTTCCTTGTGGGGTGCTGACCAAATGTTGTTACTTTGTAGCCGATCCATCATCCAAGACGGCTGCCAGGGGGGGACTTAGTTTAACATAGGACCCAATGGGAAATGCACACAAATAACTTCTTTTAGAGAATTCCTGAATGGAATGAAACCAATCATGGCATGAATATTCCTTATGAGGTGCTGACCAAGTGTTGTTACTTTGTAGCCAATCCATCATCCAAGACAGCCGCCAGCGGGGGACTTAGTTTAACATAGGACCCTATGAGAAATGCATACAAATGATTTCTTTTAGAGGACCACTGAATGGAAAGAAACCAAACATGGCATTAATATTCCTTATGAGGTGTTGACCAAGTGTTGTTACTTTGTAGCTGATCCATCATCCAAGATGGCCGCTAGCGGGGGACGTTCTTTAACATAGGACCCTAAGTGAAATACATACAAATGTCTTCTTTTAGAGAACTACTGAATGGAATGTAACCAAACATAGCATGAATGTTCCTTATGAGGTGCTGACAAAGTGTTGTCACTTTGTAGCCAATCCATCATCCAAGACAGCCGCCAGCGGGGGACTTAGTTTAACATAGGACCCTATGAGAAATGCATACAAATGATTTCTTTTAGAGGACCACTGAATGGAAAGAAACCAAACATGGCATTAATATTCCTTATGAGGTGTTGACCAAGTGTTGTTACTTTGTAGCTGATCCATCATCCAAGATGGCCGCCAGCAGGGGATGTTCTTTAACATAGGACCCTAAGGGAAATACATACAAATGTGTTCTATTAGAGAACTACGGAATGGAATGTAACCAAACATAGCATGAATGTTCCTTATGAGGTGCTGACAAAGTGTTGTCACTTTGTAGATGATCCATCATCCAAGATGGCCGCCAGCGTGGAACTTAGTTTAACATAGGACCTTATGGGAAATGCATACAAATGACTTCTTTTAGAGAACTGTTAAATAGAATTAAACCAAACATGGCATGAATGTTCCTTATGAGGTGCTGACCAAGTGTTGTAATTTGTAGCCAATCCATCATCCAAGATGGCCACCAGCAGGGGACTTAGTTTAACATAGGACACCTGTGGGAAATGCATACAAATGACTTCTTTTAGAGAATTGTTGAATAGAATGAAACCAAACATGGCATGAATGTTCCTTATGAGGTGCTGACCAAATATTGTTACTTTGTAGCCGATCCATCATCCAAGATGGCCGACAGCGGGGGACTTAGTTTAACATAGACCCTAAGGGAAATGCATACAAATGTCTTCTTTTAGAGAACCACTAAATGGAATGAAACCAAACATAGCATGAATGTTCCTTATGAGGTGCTGACCAAGTGTTGTTACTTTGTAGCCGATCCATCATCCAAGATGGCTGCCAGCAGGGGACTTAGTTTAACATAGGACCCTATGGGAAATGCATACAAATGACTTCTTTTAGAGAACCGTTAAATGGAATGAAACCAAACATGGCATGAATGTTCCTTGTGGGTGCTGACCAAATGTTGTTACTTTATAGCCGATCCATCATCCAAGACGGCTGCCAGGGGGGGGACTTAGTTTAACATAGGACCCAATGGGAAATGCATACAAATAACTTCTTTTAGAGAATCACTGAATGGAATGAAACCAAACATGGCATGAATATTCCTTATGAGGTGCTGACCAAGTGTTGTTACTTTGTAGCAAATCCATCATCCAAGACAGCCGCCAGCGGGGGACTTAGTTTAACATAGGACACTATGAGAAATGCATACAAATGATTTCTTTTAGAGAACTGATGAATAGAATGAAACCAAACATGGCATGAATGTTCCTCATGAGGTGCATATCAAGTGTTGTTACTTTGTAGCCGATCCATCATCCAAGATGGCCACCAGCGGGGGACTTAGTTTAACATAGGACCCTAAGGGAAATGCATACAAATGTCTTCTTTTAGAGAACTGTTGAATAGAATGAAACCAAACATGGCATGAATGTTCCTTATGAGGTGCTGACAAAGTGTTGTTGCTTTGTAGCCGATCCATCATCCAAGATGGTCGCCAGCAGGGGACTTAGTTTAACATAGGACCCTTAGGGAAATACATACAAATGACTTCTTTTAGTGAACCACTGAATGGAAAAAAAACAAAAAATAGCATGAATGTTCCTAATGAGATGCTGACCAAGTGTTTTGTTACTTTGTCGCTGATCAAACATCCAAGATGGCCGCCAGTGAGGACTTAGTTTAACAGGACCCTATGGAAAATTCATTCAAATGTCTTCTTGAGGAGAACCACTGAATGGAATGAAATCAAACAGCATAAATGTTTCTTATGAGATGCTGACCAAGTGTTGTTACTTTGTAGCCAATCCATCGTCCAAGATGGCCACCAGCGGGGGATTTAGTTTAACATAGGACCCTATGTGAAATGCATACAAGTCTTCTTTTAGAGCACCACTGAATGGAATGAAACCCAACATAGCATGAATGTTCCTTCTGAAGTGATGACCCAGTTTTGTAACTTTGTAGCCAAATTTTATCTTTTTTTATATGATTTCAAAAACCCAAGTAGAGTAAGGTGAGCGATACAGGCTCTTGAGAGCCTCTAGTTTAGCTCACCTTGCCTGAAGGGCCAAGTGAGCTTTTCTCATCACTTGGCGTCCGTCATCGTCATAGTTAACATTTTACATTTTGAACTTCTTCTAGCGAACCACTGAATGGAATGAAACCAAATATGGCATGAATGTTCCTTATGAGGTGCTGACCAAATGTTGTTACTTTGTAGCCAATCCATCATCCAAGATGGCCGCCAGCGGGGACTTAGTTTAACATAGGACCCTTAGGGAAATGCATACAAATGTCTTCTTTTAGAGAACCACTAAATGGAATGAAACTAAACATAGCTTGAATGTTCCTTATGAGGTGCTGACCAAGTGTTGTTACTTTGTAGCCTATCCATCATCCAAGATGGCCGCCAGCAGGGGACTTAGTTTAACATAGGACCCTATGGGAAATGCATACAAATGACTTCTTTTAGAGAACCGTTAAATGGAATGAAACCAAACATGGCATGAGTGTTCCTTGTGGGGTGCTGACCAAATGTTGTTACTTTGTAGCCGATCCATCATCCAAGACGGCTGCCAGGGGGGGACTTAGTTTAACATAGGACCCAATGGGAAATGCATACAAATAACTTCTTTTAGAGAATCACTGAATAGAATGAAACCAAACATGGCATGAATATTTCTTATGAGGTGCTGACCAAGTGTTGTTACTTTGTAGCAAATCCATCATCAAAGACAGCCGCCAGCGGGGGACTTAGTTTAACATAGGACCCTATGAGAAATGCATATAAATGATTTCTTTTAGAGGACCACTGAATGGAAAGAAACCAAACATGGCATTAATATTTCTTATGAGGTGTTGACCAAGTGTTGTTACTTTGTAGCTGATCAATCATCCAAGATGGCCGCCAGCAGGGGACGTTCTTTAACATAGGACCCTAAGGGAAATACATACAAATGTTTTCTATTAGAGAACTACGGAATGGAATGTTACCAAACATAGCATGAATGTTCCTTATGAGGTGCTGACAAAGTGTTGTCACTTTGTAGCCGAACTATCATCCAAGATGACCACCAGCGTGGAACTTAGCTTAACATAGGACCTTATGGGAAATGCATACAAATGACTTCTTTAAAAGAACTGTTAAATAGAATTAAACCAAACATGGCATGAATGTTCCTTATGAGGTGCTGACCAAGTGTTGTAATTTGTAGCCAATCCATCATCCAAGATGGCCGCCAGCAGGGGACTTACTTTAACATCGTCCCTTTGGGAAATGATACAAATGACTTCTTTTAGAGAACAGTTGAATAGAATGAAACCAAACATGGCATGAGTGTTCCTTGTGGGGTGCTGACCAAATGTTGTTACTTTGTAGCCGATCCATCATCCAAGATAGCCACCAACAGGGGACTTAGTTTAACATAGGACCCGATGTGAAATGCATACAAATGACTTCTTTTAGAGAACTGTTGAATAGAATGAAACCAAACATGGCATGAATGTTCCTCATGAGGTGCTAATCAAGTGTTGTTACTTTGTAGCCAATCCATCATCCAAGATGGCCACCAGCAGGGGACTTAGTTTAACATAGGACCCTATGGGAAATGCATACAAATGACTTCTTTTAGAGAATCACTGAATGGAATGAAACCAAACATGGCAAGAATATTCCTTATGAGGTGCTGACCAAGTGTTGTTACTTTGTAGCCAATCCATCATCCAAGACAGCCGCAAGCGGGGGACTTAGTTTAACATAGGACCCTATGAGAAATGCATACAAATGATTTCTTTTATAGGACCACTGAATGGAAAGAAACCAAACATGGCATTAATATTCCTTATGAGGTGTTGACCAAGTGTTGTTACTTTGTAGCTGATCCATCATCCAAGATGGCTGCCAGTGGGGGATTTAGTTTAACATAGGACCCTATGGGAAATGCATACAAATGACTTCTTTTAGAGAACCTTTAAATGGAATGAAACCAAACATGGCATGAGTGTTCATTGTGGGGTGCTGACCAAATGTTGTTACTTTGTAGCCGATCCATCATCCAAGGCGGCTGCCAGGGGGGGACTTGGTTTAACATAGAACCCAATGGGAAATGCATACAAATAACTTCTTTTAGAGAATCACTGAATGGAATGAAACCAAACATGGCATTAATATTCCTTATGAGGTGTTGACCAAGTGTTGTTACTTTGTAGCTGATCCATCATCCAAGATGGCCGCCAGCAGGGGACGTTCTTTAACATAGAACCCTAAGGGAAATACATACAAATGTGTTCTATTAGAGAACTACGGAATGGAATGTAACCAAACATAGCATGAATGTTCCTTATGAGGTGCTGACAAAGTGTTGTCACTTTGTAGATGATCCATCATCCAAGATGGCCGCCAGCGTGGAACTTAGTTTAACATAGGACCTTATGGGAAATGCATACAAATGACTTCTTTTAGAGAACTGTTAAATAGAATTAAACCAAACATGGCATGAATGTGCCTTATGAGGTGCTGACCAAGTGTTGTAATTTGTAGCCAATCCATCATCCAAGATGGCCGCCAGCAGGGGACTTAGTTTAACATAGGCCCCTTTGGGAAATGCATACAAATGACTTCTTTTAGAGAACTGTTGAATAGAATGAAACTAAACATGGCATGAATGTTCCTTATGAGGTGCTGACCAAATGTTGTTACTTTGTAGCCGATCCATCATCCAAGATGGCCACCAGCAGGGGACTTAGTTTAACATAGGACCCTTAGGGAAATGCATACAAATGTCTTCTTTTAGAGAACCACTAAATGGAATGAAACCAAACATAGTATGAATGTTTCTTATGAGATGCTGACCAAGTGTTTTGTTACTTTGTCGCTGATCAAACATCCAAGATGGCCACCAGTGAAGACTTAGTTTAACAGGACCCTATGGAAAATTCATTCAAATTTCTTCTTGAGGAGAACCACTGAATGGAATGAAATCAAACATAGCATAAATGTTTCTTATGAGATGCTGACCAAGTGTTGTTACTTTGTAGCCGATCCATCATCCAAAATGGCCGCCAGCGGGGGATTTAGTTTAACATAGGACCCTATGTGAAATGCATACAAAAGTCTTCTTTTAGAGCACCACTGAATGGAATGAAACCCAACATAGCATGAATGTTCCTTATGAAGTGATGACCAAGTTTTGTAACTTTGTAGCCAAATTTTATCTTTTTTTATATGATTTCAAAAACCCAAGTAGAGTCAGGTGAGCGATACAGGCTCTTGAGAGCCTCTAGTTTTTGTGGGGGGAGGGGTTCAATTGGCAACAGCATAGTGCATTGGACAAAAGCAAAAAATATATCAATTCAAATCATATAACCTCTTCTTAGTTTTTTGACTACATTTATTCTGTGTCTGAAACCTATTGTGTGTCAAATATTTGATTACAATTCAAATTCAGACCTGTATCAAGTGCAAATATTGTGTCCATTTTTGCCCAAACTGTTCAAGGGTGGATCTTTGCGGCCGTCTGAGCTGTGCTCAGCAAAGCAATTGATTTTTTTACCATATAAATTTGTATTATAGACATTATACCTTCTTTTAGAACTGGCTTTATTTGGTATGCAACAGACAAGGTACCCTATCAAAAATTCATTGTAAATAATTGCTCAATTGTAACCTATAGGACCAATCAGAAGTGCAAATGGTAGATTCTCTTTTTTTTCATCCAATCAGTTTGGTCCCACTACCCCAGTTATGGTCTTCTGTATTAAAAGCTTTGTTTACACAATAAAATGTGTGTGGTAAATACCAATTCATTGGAAGTCAACGCAGTTGTATTTGATATTGGCACATCTCCTTTTGTATATATATAGTGCTTGGCTCTGTCCCTCAATTCTGCTCCACTGTCTTTGAAACCTGCAATATATCAAAATAGCACTTGAACAAGATGGTTATGGTTCTCAGAAATTATTGAAATTATTTTGTATGAGGTCTTACATGCTATATTTGACCTTGACCTCTGTTTATAAAAAGCCATCACCTTATGATTCCAAAACAACCACTTATGCACTATGTTAACCTTGTAATCCATTTTTGTAATTAGTGTCTGTCATCTCTGCAATTTTTAACTTCACTTTATTGATCTAATTTCAGTGCTTACCAAAGAAGACCATTAAGGACAGATGGAAATGTACGACGATTAACAGATATGATAGATGATGATGATGATGAAAATGCAACTTGGAATGGAAACTCTACACAGCAAATGTAGAGACAATATATGTTGTGAAAATTTTACAGTAAAATATGTATGCAGACAATTTTTCTCAAAATGAAACAAGAATTATATTTATTTATAAGTATGAACTATGAAGATTTTGGATTTGATAGTCAGCATGGTCAGCTATTAAAAATAGAAAACTTTGCCTTAATCCAATCAATCAGATTTTACTGATAGTATATTATTGCTGGCATGACAGTATTTTTTTTCTTTTAAAGGATTGTGTTAAAAACTACAAAAGGAAGAAAAATACCTACTTAGTACATCTAAAAAAGGGACAACAGCAATGCAATGCCGTTATCTGGAAAAACAGGGAAAAACTAGAATGATACAAGGATAGACAAAAGTTTGTCAGATATTTAAAATGAGGCTTTGCCAGTTACTGTTGATTGATTTATTTTCGTGGGTACCAATTTTCGTGGATTGAGGAAAATTTAGGAAAAATGAGGCATATTCGTGGATATTTAATTTCGTGATTTTGGTAAAGTCTGCATTCATTCCTTTAGAATATTTGTAATTCGTTGAACATTTAAATTTGTGGTTCCCCTGTACCCACGAATTTCACGAAATTAGTATCCAACAAATATTAATGAATCCACAGTAACAGATATGCAAGGATGATTATGATCTAAAGTAATCTTTATTTAGATAATTCTTAATGGGAAGGCAAGTCTTTTTTATCTTTTATTATTTTAAATTGAGATCAGTCATAACTTATATTGGTAAATGCATCATTAAATTTTCATTTGTTTTTTATCAAAATCATGTGACTGAGGGATATGATATAAATTGTATTATTTGAAACAGTGGGTAATTATTGATAATGTATTTATAACCTGTTACAAAGATGGCAATAATATGACTTTTTTTATTTTTTTTTGGCATTTGGTGTTATTTGCAGTTCTGTATCTTAAAATACCATTTTAAAGTGGAAGAACAGACAGTTCTTAGTTGTGATGATTAATTTAATAACATTTGTAGTTAAATTATATATTGGAATAAAAATATGAAAGCTGTCTCTGGACTTATTGCCATGAAGTATATGTAATATATTTGTGTTCCTTTGCCAGAAAGAATTAATTCAAATGTGGAAAATTCTGTTTTTATACGACCGCAAAATTTGAAAAAATTTTCGTCGTATATTGCTATCACGTTGGCGTCGTCGTCGTCGTCGTCGTTGGCGTCCGAATACTTTTAGTTTTCGCACTCTAACTTTAGTAAAAGTGAATGGAAATCTATGAAATTTTAACACAAGGTTTATGACCACAAAAGAAAGGTTGGGATTGATTTTCGGAGTTTTGGTCTCAACATTTTAGGAATTAGGGGCCAAAAAGGGCCCAAATAAGCATTTTCTTGGTTTTCGCACTATAACTTTAGTTTAAGTTAATAGAAATCTATGAAATTTTGACACAAGGTTTATGACCACAAAAGAAAGGTTGGGATTGATTTTGGGAGTTTTGGTTCCAACAGTTTAGGAATTAGGGGCCAAAAAAGGGCCCAAATTAACATTATTCTTGGTTTTCGCACAATAACTTTAGTTTAAGTAAATAGAAATCAATGAAATTTAAACACAAGGTTTATGACCACAAAAGGAAGGTTGGTATTGATTTTGGGAGTTTAGGTCCCACCAGTTTAGGAATTAGGGGCCAAAAAGGGACCCAAATAAGCATTTTTCTTGGTTTTCGCACCATTACTTTAGTATACATTTTGTAAGTAAATAGAAATCTATGAAATTTAAACACAAGGTTTATGACCATAAAAGGAAGGTTGGTATTGATTTTGGGAGTTTTGGTCCCAACAGTTTAGGAATATAGGGCCCAAAGGGTCCACAATTAAACTTTGTTTGATTTCATCAAAAATTGAATAATTGGGGTTCTTTGATATGCCGAATCTAACTGTGTATGTAGATTCTTAATTTTTGGTCCCGTTTTAAAATTGGTCTACATTAAGGTCTGAAGGGTCCAAAATTAAACTTAGTTTGATTTTAACAAAAATTGAATCCTTGGGGTTCTTTGATATGCTGAATCTAAAAATGTACTTAGATTTTTTTATTATTGGCCCAGTTTTCAAGTTGGTCCAAATCAGGGTCCAACATTAAACTTTGTTTGATTTCATCAAAAATTGAATAATTGGGGTTCTTTGATATGCCAAATCTAACTGTGTATATGTAGATTCTTAATTTTTGGTCTCGTTTTAAAATTGGTCTACATTAAAGTCCAAAGGGTCCAAATTAAACTAAGTTTGATTTTAACAAAAATTGAATTCTTGGGCCTCTTTCATATGCTGAATCTAAACATGTACTTAGATTTTTGATTATGGGCCCAGTTTTCAAATTGGTCCAAATCAGGATCCAAAATTATTATATTAAGTATTGTGCAATAGCAAGAAATTTTCAATTGCACAGTATTCAGCAATAGCAAGAAATCTTCAATTGCACAGTATTGTGCAATAGCAAGAAATCTTCAATTGCACAGTATTGTGCAATAGCAAATATTTTCAATTGCACAGTATTGCACAATAGCAAGAAATATCTAATTGCACAATATTGTGCAATAGCAAGAAATTCCAATTGGATTTCAATTGGAGTTATCTTTCTTTGTCCATAAAAGTAGTTGAATCAACTTAAATCCTTGTTTTATACAATATACAATGTATATTCACTTTTACTACCAACTGATAGATTAAAACAATCTTTACCATTCAGTGATAACAAGCACTTTTTTTACATTTTAATATTTTATGATGTATTTAAATGACTAGTTATTGTTGCAAACTTCATTAGAAATTTGAATTGAGATCAGTTTTGAAATAAGGGAAAGGGGGATGTGAAAAAAAAATTGGGGGGGGGGTCAATTTTTTTCATTTCAGATTTCATAAATAAAAAGAAGATTTCTTCAAACATTTTTTTGAGAGGATTAATATTCAACAGCATAGTGAATTGCTCAAAGGCAAATTTTTTTTTTTAAGTTCATTAGACCACATTCATTCTGTGTCAGAAACCTATGCTGTGTCAACTATTTAATCACAATCCAAATTTAGAGCTGAATCCAGCTTGAATGTTGTGTCCATACTTGCCCCAACTGTTCAGGGTTCAACCTCTGCGGTCGTATAAAGCTGTGCCCTGCGGAGCATCTGGTTGTAACTTGGTGCCACAATACAACATCAGATATACTCCTGTCAAGGTTATGGGTTTGGTAGTGTTGTCATATCCTGTTGCCTATACTTCATCAGATATAATCCTGTCAAGGTTATGGGTCTGGTAGTGTTGTCATATCCTGTTGCCTATACTTCATCAGAAATACTCCTGTCAAGGTTATGGGTCTGGTAGTGTTGTCATATCCTGTTGCCTATACTACATCAGATATACTCCTGTCAAGGTTATGAGTTTTGTAGTGTTGTCATATCATTCCACAATACTACATCAGATATACTCCTGTCAAGGTTATGGGTTTGGTAGTGTTGTCATATCCTGTTGCCTATACTACATCAGATATACTCCTGTTAAGGTTATGGGTTTGGTAGTGTTGTCATGTCCTGTTGCCTATACTACATCATATATACTCCTGTCAAGGTTATTGGTTTGGTAGTGTTGTTATATCCTGTTGCCTATACTACATAAGATATACTTCTGTCAATGTTATGGGTTTGGTAGTGTTGTCAAATCCTGTTGCCTATACTACCACAGATATACTCCTGTCAAGATTATGGGTTTGGTAGTGTTGTCATATCATTCCACAATACTACATCAGATATACTCCTGTCAAGGTTATGGGTTTGGTAGTGTTGTCATATCCTGTTGCCTATACTACATCAGATATACTCCTGTTAAGGTTATGGGTTTGGTAGTGTTGTCATGTCCTGTTGCCTATACTACATCATATATACTCCTGTCAAGGTTATTGGTTTGATAGTGTTGTCATATCCTGTTGCCTATACTACATCAGATATACTCTTGTCAAGGTTATGGATTTGGTAGTGTTGTCATATCCTGTTGCCTATACTACATCAGATATACTCCTGTCAAGGTTATGGGTTTGGTAGTGTTGTCATATCCTGTTGCCTATACTACATCAGATATACTCCTGTCTAGATTATATGTTTGTTAGTGTTGTCGTATAATGCCACAATACTACATCAGATATACTCCTGTCAAGGTTATGGGTTTGGTTTTCATATCCTGTTGCCTATACTACATCAGATATACTCCTGTCAAGGTTATGGGTTTGGTAGTGTTGTCATATCCTGTTGCCTATACTACATCAGATATACTCCTGTCAATGTTATGGGTTTGGTAGTGTTGTCAAATTCGGTTGCCTATACTACCACAGATATACTCCTGTCAAGGTTATAGGTTTGGTAGTGTTGTCATATCACGTGCCTATACTACATCAGATATACTTCTGTCTAGATTATGGGTTTGGTAGTGTTGTCATATCCTGTTGCCTATACTACATCAGATATACTTCTGTCAAGGTTATGGGTTTGGTAGTGTTGTCATATCGCGTGCCTATACTACATCAGATATACTCCTGTCAATGTGATGGGTTTGGTAGTGTTGTCATATTCTGTTGCTTATACTACATCAGATATACTCCTGTCAATGTGATGGGTTTGGTAGTGTTGTCATATCCTGTTGCCTATACTACATCAGATATACTCCTGTCAAGGTTATGGGTAGTGTTGTCATATCCTGTTGCCTATACTACATCAGATATACTCCAGTCAAGGTTATGGGTTTGGTAGTGTTGTCATATCACGTGCCTATACTACATCAGATATACTCCTGTCTAGATTATGGGTTTGTTAGTGTTGTCATATCATGCCACAATACTACATCAGATATACTCCTGTCAAGGTGATGGGTTTGGTAGTGTTGTCATATCCTGTTGCCTATACTACATCAAATATACTCCTGTCAAGGTTATGGGTTTGGTAGTGTTGTTATATCCTGTTGCCTATACTACATCAGATATACTCCTGTCAAGATTATGGGTCTGGTAGTGTTGTCATATCCTGTTGCCTATACTACATCAGATATACTCCTGTCAAGGTTATGGGTCTGGTAGTGTCGTCATATCCTGTTGCCTATACTACATCAGATATACTCCTGTCAAGATTATGGGTTTGGTAGTGTTGTTATATCCTGTTGCCTATACTACATCATATATACTCCTGTCAAGGTTATGGGTTTGGTAGTGTTGTTATATCCTGTTGCCTATACTACCACAGATATACTCCTGTCAAGGTTATGGGTTTGGAAGTGTTGTTATATCCTGTTGCCTATACTACATCATATATACTCCTGTCAAGGTTATGGGTTTGGTAGTGTTGTTATATCCTGTTGCCTATACTACATCAGATATACTCCTGTCAAGGTTATTGGTTTGGTAGTGTTGTTATATCCTGTTGCCTATACTACATCATATATACTCCTGTCAAGGTTATGGGTTTTGTAGTGTTGTCATATAATGCCACAATATTACATCAGATATACTCCTGTCAAGATTATGGGTTTGGTAGTGTTGTCATATCATGCCATAATACTACATCAAATATACTCCTGTCAAGGTTATGGGTTTGGTAGTGTTGTCATATCCTGTTGCCTATACTACATCAAATATACTCCTGTTAAGGTTATGGGTTTGGTAGTGTTGTCATATCCTGTTGCCTATACTACATCATATATACTCCTGTCAAGGTTATTGGTTTGATAGTGTTGTCGTATCCTGTTGCCTATACTACATCAGATATACTCTTGTCAAGGTTATGGATTTGGAAGTGTTGTCATATCCTGTTGCCTATACTACATCAGATATACTCCTGTCAATGTTATGGGTTTGGTAGTGTTTTCATATCCTGTTGCCTATACTACATCAGATATACTCCTGTCAAGGTTATGGGTTTGGTAGTGTTGTCATATCCTGTTGCCTATACTACATCAGAAATACTCCTGTCAAGGTTATGGGTTTGATAGTGTTGTCATACCCTGTTGCCTATACTACATCAGATATACTCTTGTCAAGGTTACGGGTTTGGTAGTGTTGTCATATCCTGTTGCATATACTACATCATATATACTTCTGTCAATGTTATGGGTTTGGTAGTGTTGTCATACCCTGTTGCCTATACTACATCAGATATACTCCTGTCAAGGTTATGGGTTTGGTAGTGTTGTCATATAATGCCACAATATTACATCAGATATACTCCTGTCAAGATTATGGGTTTGGTAGTGTTGTCATATCATGCCACAATACTACATCAGATATACTCCTGTCAAGGTTATTGGTTTGGTAGTGTTGTCATATTCTGTTGCCTATACTACAGCAGATATACTCCTGTCAATGTTATTGGTTTGATAGTGTTGTCATATCCTGTTGCCTATACTACATCAGATATACTCTTGTCAAGGTTATGGGTTCGGTAGTGTTGTCATATCCTGTTGCCTATACTACATCAGAAATACTCCTGTCAAGGTTATGGGTTTGGTAGTGTTATCATATCATGCCACAATACTACATCAGATATACTCCTGTCAAGGTTATGGGTTTGGTAGTGTTGTCATATCCTGTTGCCTATACTACATCAGATATACTCCTGTCAAGGTTATGGGTTTGGTAGTGTTGTCATATCCTGTTGCCTATACTACATCAGAAATACTCCTGTCAAGGTTATGGGTTTGGAAGTGTTGTCATATCCTGTTGCCTATACTACATCAGATATACACCTGTCAAGGTTATGGGTTTGGTAGTGTTGTCATATCCTGTTGCCTATACTACATCAGATATACTCCTGTCAAGGTTTATAACCACTATAGGAAGGGGGTGTTATGGTTCAAACCAATTAGGAAGTAGGGGCAAAAAAATAGAAAAAAACAAGGGTTTTTCCAGTTAAAGGACAATTGAGACAATTTAAAAGCAGTGTAAGGGAGGTAAATCCAAATATAATATGCTTGATTACCTTTTACATTGCAAAGAAATTTTGTAACTATTAAATTTATGATGGGGTCTCATCACGATTCACGAGTTGATTTTTTTTGTCAATCACGATTCACAGAAAATAAATTTCAATGATCACGGATCACGAAAATTTAAAAAAAAATTCTAGAAAAACGGACCACAATAGCGAAAATGAGCCGATCACAAAGAACCAAAATAACCCATGGTTTTATATGTTATTTTCTATTTTTAGGCTTATTTAAATGGGTAATTATGGTTACAAATTTGAATGAAAATTTGAATTGAGATTATGACCAAACTTGTGGGAAAGAATTTTTTGTTTGGAAAAAGGGTAGGGGGGGGGGGAATGTGGGAGGGGAATAAAAATATTTTGTATAAAAAAAGGGGTGTAAATTTTATTTTTTTGTTTGAGTTGTTTGGAACAAGGGTGGGGGGTCAAAATATTTAAAAAAAAAAAAAAAAAAAAAAGGGTGGTGGTATTTTTTTTTGGGGGGTGGGATTGTTTGGAAAAAGGGGTGGGTAGAATTTGTTATTTGTTTTTTTAGGGGGGTGTCAATTGGCAACAGCAAAGTGAATTGCTCTAAAGCAAAACAGTGAGCATAAATTCAAATCCTATAACCAATTCTAAGTTCTCAATGGTTTTGTTACTAAGAAATGTTGTATTCTTTTGAGAATGTCAATTTATTTTTAGAACTTGTGTTAAATTAATTTATTTTAGATATTACATACTTACTATTAAATTTTGCTGATCAAGGTTTTCTAATTTTAGTGTACTTGGGTTTGGTTTGATGAAGGAAAAGTTTTTTTTGGATATTACTATTAAATTTTGCTGATCAAGGTTTTCTAATTTTAGTCATGATTATGATGTCATTTACTATTTCATACTTTTATGATGTATTTTAATGGGTTTACATTTTTTTGCATTAGAGTTACCTGTCTAATGGATTTGTTATAATTTTCTAACATGTAGGAAATTAAGTGCAAAAAAAAACAGCCAAAAGAAACATTTTTAAAGTTTCCAGACAACAACGTATGTGGAAGTGTATGGATCTCTCTAAAATTGTACTACTAGGTTCCATACTACGAAGGGAAGACTGGGATTTAGTTTGATGGTTAAGGCTCCAAGGGGGATTCAAAAAGTTTTTTACGTTTTAAACGGTACATATATTTTTTTCCAACCTTTTTCAAATTTCAAATTTTTGAAAAGTTTCAAGAAGAAATCTTCAATAACACAGTATTGCACATTAAATTTGTAAAAATCTTTGACCACATTTATTTTGTGTCAGAAATCGATATTATGACAAAAATTTGATCACAATCCAAAGGTGTCTTCCTCCTATTCCCACTTTTTAAAAATACTATTCCTTCTATTCCCACTTGCAAATAACAATAGATGTTTTGATAAATAATTTGTTTTTATAACAATCAGGGTTAATTAGAATTTCACCTAAGATTTACCTGTATTTTTTTTTAAAGCATAACATATTTGGTACACTGTTTAGGTATAATACCTTGTTTATTTGTAAAATGTTTCTTTTTTCATCAAATTGATACTTAAAAATAGAGAAAAATTATGAAAAATAGATTGGAGTTAGATTTATTTTTAAACTTTTGAATTTGTACTTAAAAATGAAGAAAAATTATGATAGATTGGAGTCAGATTTATTTTTAAATCTTTGAATTTGTAACTTTAAAAAATTGTCTGCTTTACTAATAAATCATGATATGAATAATATTATAACCAAGTATAATCTTATATGTATATATATATCTTTATTCTCACAAACCAAATTACAGAAAGGTATAGAGATAATTATACATATTTCAATACAATTACATAAATAAATAATGTATGAAAGTAGATAGAGGCATTCACAATTGTTCACCCAGAAAAGTTCAATTTGTTATTGATCTCCTTAATAAGTTTACAAAGTTCGTTCAGTTCTGTACATTTTGGGGAATTCATGATCATTAAGTCATAAAACTTCAATGTGTTTGTTCTATTTCTATAATAATAATTGTAAAATGCAATACATTGTTTTCTACAATTATCGAAAGCTGAACAATTAAAAATGTAATGGTATTCATCACCAATGGCATCTGAATTACACAATACACATTTTCTGTTTTCTCTTTCTATGTTTTGCCATCTTCCAGTTTCTATTGGAGATTTCATGTTCAAAGTTCCAAATTTAAGAAATAAGGATATCTGCCGGTCATCCAAAATAAATATTTCTCAAACTCCAAAGTAACTTTATATAAACGATAATTTCATGCTTTTGGTGATTCCTGTTGGCTTAAGATGTGGAATAAAAGTATACTTTAAAATATGATTACTTAGACCAATAATCAAAGATATAAAATAATGGGTGAAAACTGTTAACTTTACTTCATTATTTATCTTGTTTAAAAAAAAACCACCAGAATTTAAACAGATGCAAAAATGACTTATTACCTGTTCTAATAAAAAAAACCTGGTCAATTAACAGTTGATTAAAAAATGTTTGTACAGTATAATCCTTTGTTTGCACAAGTTTTCCTTCTATTCCCACATGAAATTTTACCTTTTCTTACCAGATTTATAAAAAGTGGGAATAGAGGGAATGAACCAATCCAAATTCAAATAATATCAAGCTTGAATATTGTGTCCACATTTGCCCCAACTGTTCGGGGTTCGACCACTGCGGTCATATCAGGCTCAGCGAAGCATTTTATTTTTATATTGTATTTTTGGAAACTGTTTGTCCTTTTTTAGCTCACCTGTCCCGAAGGGACAAGTGAGCTTATGCCATCACTTGGCGTCCGTCGTCGTCCGTCGTCTGTCGTCGTAAACTATTTCAAGAATCTTCTCCTCTGAAACTACTGGGCCAAATACTTTCAAACTTTAACTGAATGTTCCTTAGGGTATCTAATTTATAAATTGTATCCGAAGTTTTGATCTATCAACAAACATGGTCGCCATTGCTAAAAATAGAACATAGGGGTCAAATGCAGTTTTTGGCTTATAATTCAAAAACCAAAGCATTTAGAGCAAATCTGACGTTGGGTAATATTGTTTATCAGGTCAAGATCTATTTGCCCTGAAATTTTCAGATGAATCAGACAACCCGTTGTTGGGTTGCTGCCCCTGAATTGGTAATTTTAAGGAAATTTTGCTGTTTTTGGTTATTATCTTGAATATTATTATAGATAGAGATAAACTGTAAACAGCAATAATGTTCAGCAAAGTAAGATTTACAAATAAGTCAACATGACGGAAATGGTCAGTTGACCCCTTTAGGAGTTATTGCCCTTTATAGTCAATTTTTAACCATTTTTCGTAAATCTTAGTAATCTTTTACAAAAATCTTCTCCTCTGAAACTACTGGGCCAAATACTTCCAAACTTTAATTTGAATGTTCCTTAGGGTATTTAGTTTGTAAATTGTATCCGAAGTTATGACCTATCAACAAACATGGTCGCCATTGCTAAAAATAGAACATAGGGGTCAAATGCAGTTTTTGGCTTATAACTCAAAAACCAAAGCATTTAGAGCAAATCTGACGTGGGTAATATTGTTTATCAGGTCAATTTATATCTGCCCTGAAACTTTCAGATGAATCAGACAACCTGTTGTTGGGTTGCTGCCCCTGAATTGATAATTTTAAGGAAATTTTGCTGTTTTTGTTTATTATCTTGAATATAATTATAGATAGAAATAAACTGTAAACAGCAATAATGTTCAACAAAGTAAGATCTTCAATTAAGTCAATTTGACCAAAATTGTCAATTGACCCCTTAAGGAGTTATTGCCCTTTAAAGACTTTTTTCACAATTTGTTCATCATGTTGACTTACTTTAAAAAATCTTCTCCTTTGAAACTGCTTTATCAATTTCAGCCAAACTTAGGCTAAATGAGTTTCAGAGTATCTAGTATAAATTTTATATTTTATTTCCTTGTATGTCAAGAAACATAGCTCCTATGGCTAAAATAGAACATAGGAGAAAATGATTATTTTTTTTGGCTTTTGAAGAAAATAGGACGATCCAAAAAACATTTAAATAAATTGAAAAGCCAAAATAATCATTGATGAGAGATTTAACCAAAAGAATTAAGGTGAGCGATTCAGGCTCTTGAGAGCCTCTTGTTGTTTTTTGCAAAGTTGTTGTTGGTTTGTTACTAACCAATCAGTTTGAATACAATTCCTTAGGTATTTGCTGACTCTCTATTATGCAGTGTTATACCATTTGAAAAAAAAGTACTCTTTGATTATTGTGAAAATCTGACAGCAAATAGTGATAATTGATTTATTTTTTAAATCAAAGATTTTGAGAGAATGGGTGTCGAAATATTGGGGCGACCCCTATTTTTTTGGGCGTATTGCATTTCCGCTAATTTTTCAAAGTCCCAATGGGTCCGGCCCCAATATTCCGACACCCCACTTGTCCGACACCCGTTTAGTCTGACACCCAACTGGTCTGACATCTGTTCTATATGGGAACACATTCGACCTAAAAAAAATCATCAGCAATACAGTGTTTCATCATAAAGAATAATGTTCATGTGATTAGGTCTCGGGTACAGTCAAAACGGTGAAATTTAAAGTGTTATTTTACCATAAAGCTGGACTTTTGTTTCTAAACATTACTATTTCAATTCATGAACTTATAGATCGAAAACTTAAAAAAAAAAAAGAGGCTCTCAAGAGCCTGTGATTTTTTGGCTTAAATCTTTCATCAATGATTATTTTTACTTTTCAACATATATTAATGAGTGGCTTAAAAAGGTCATTTAAATGTTCATTGTATCTATCATATTTTCTTCAAAAGCAAATAAATGCATTTTACCCATATGTTCCATTTTAGCCATAGTGTTTATGTTTCTTGACGTACATGGAAATAAAATACAAAATTAATACTAGATTGATTTGAGAAGATTTTTAAAGTTAAAAAACATAAACAACTTGCGTAAAATTGTCCTTAAAGGGCGATAACTCCTTGAGGCTTTATCTTCAATAATATTCAAGATAATAACCTTAAAATAACCAATAAAGTGGCAGCAACCGAACAATTGGTTGTTCGGTTTGTCTGAAAATTTCAGGGTTGGTAGATCTTGACCTTTTGAACATTTTTACCACATGTCGGATTTGCTCTAAATGCTTGTTTCTGAGGTATACTGCATTTGACCACTATGTTCTATTTTTAGCCATGGCGGCCACGTTTGTCGATGGATCAAAACTTCGGATTTTTTTTAAATAGTTTACGAAGACGGACGCCAAGTGAAGGCATAAGCTCACAAGGTTAATTGAATCAATGATAACATCACGTACAGTGGCGCATATTACATTTTATAATAGATTCAAAAGAAACTGAATGATGACTGGATAAACATCGTACTTGTCATATCTGCGGAAGGTATATATCTTTCGGGTTGTAAACAAAAAAGCAATCTCGATATAAAAGATCATAAAACCTATCATAGAAGAAGTCAGGTGAAAGTTAACTATTGAAAATACATATATATGTACTTGCATATACATTTCAAGAATGCAATATCTTAATATTAAAAAACTTTCTCCGTTTATAATGATGAAAAAACAACTGTTGGAAAATTATTTAAAAAAAAATGCATGTTTGATTTATTCTTTTCAAGAATTTAGTTGCAAGATCAATAAAAACAGATATTCCTAGAATTTGATGTTTAGAATAGTTGCCATCATCTTTTAGTATCTTATATTTGTTACTGGGCATTAGTCAGCATTGGTAACTTCCTACAAAATAGACCCAAGCATTAATTTTTCGGTGTTATTTTGTTGAAGAAGATATACAGAAAAGAGAGAAGTCAAAATACGAAGACGAAAAAAAATCACAAAATCAACTATCACCTATGCTGGCTGTTGTAAACTCCGTTGTCCTCAAATCATGATAGTTCCTAGCTATTTGATTTCGTTTGTGTTAATCACAATTTATCTTTTCGTGCACAAATGGGTTTTTATATATTCAGAACTCGGTGGTAATGTTGAAAGAACTACCGTGCAAGGGCTGTATAGCCAGTCAAGGGCGTTAAAAATACCATTTGTTGTAAGACGAATTAACGTGTTTAAACTTTCAAATAGTCTTGCATAACGTAATGACTCAAAAACAAAGGTACTCGCATGTAGTTGCAAACTCATGAAACGTTTACCACTGGATATTGGACCAACAAATACCGGAAACTACCAATCATGTACAAATAGCCATGTCCATGCATAGTTTATATCTATCCTATTTAACGGAGAGATTGATTTCAATTAGCCGCAACTCCAATCCTCTGAAATAAAATTTAGAATGGAAATAGGGAATCTGTCAAAGAGACTACAACCCGATCAAAGAGCTGATAACAGCTGAAGGCCACCAATGGGCCTTCAATACAGCGAGAAAATCGCGCACCCGGAGGCGTGCTTCAGCTGGCCCCTTAACAAAAATGTTCACTTTTTGTTTTACTAGTTTGAGTGATAATGGACGTCATACTAAACTCTGAAATATATAAATGAACTAAAATTAAAAATCATACAAGACTAACAAAGACAAGAGGCATCTTTTGACCTGGTAACATACAAGGTGTATACTCCATACTAATACCAAAATCCTTTAAACTGCCAGCAAGTTTTCGTTGGGGTTCATTATAAGCCAAGGAACATTTTATCACCACAAAAATTCACGTTGCACGTTTAGTTTTTTTCTGACAACAAGCTAGTATAACGATTAAACTTGTATTAAAAATAATGCAAGTAACGTTTTAGAACTAAATATTATTTGGCCTGTAATGGTTTACCTTCACAAATTGTGACTTGGATGGAGAGTTAATTGTCTCATTGGAACCCATACCACATCTCCTAATATCTATTATCATTTTCCGGTTGAAAAACTGTCGTTTCACATCCATACTAAATATTCATGTTTTCGAGTCAAAGTAAGTTATCATTGTGAACTGATATTTTTTCTTATGGTGTGCTGTCCCGGTTTGGAAGAAGGGGATTTAATGTTTAACCCCGCGTCCCGAAGTTCTTTATGAGTCATTCCGAAGACTGGAGCATGAAGTACAATGGTTGTTGTTGGCTCATATCGGTCGTGTTTTTTTTCGTAAATTATTTTATTATAAATTAGGCCGTTAGTTTTCTCGTTTTAATTGTTCCCCAATTTTATCGGGGCGGAATTTCGTAACCGACTGTTTGGTATGGCGTTTTCTCGTTGTTGAAGTCCGTACGGTTTATTATATTTACTACAACATCAGCGTAACTCAATAAAGAATATGTGTCTTGGTGGTCGACCCTCGGCACCTTTAGGGTAGGCGGGGAATTTTTATATATCTTGTACAGCTCTAATTGATGCGGATAGGTTTCTTCATTCGGTTGATGTGGTTTGTTTTGTGATCTCTCTTTTAGTTGAAATTTTTCTTAATGGCCGCCATCTAACTGTTAGAGTGTACTATCCATTCCTTCTGGCGGTTGTACACAATTCCCACTACAGCTAGTACCGATGTAACACAATCAGGTAGAGATAGAGTAGGTACTTTGTATAATTCATGTAAAGTAATTTCACCATATTTCGAGGCATCATATTAAACACGTCTGTCCAGGAGAAAATTTACTCACTGACCAAAGTAGTTTTAACTAATTGTATTCGTTTGGGCAACTGCTACCAAGGGTTCACGAAAGAGAATGGATGTGATCATCACTGCATAATGTGCTACATGTATATAACATATATAGATATATACATAGAGAGAGATATATATCAAATGAATATTGATACGATGAAGGTTTGGTACCGCTAAACGAATTTAAAAAGTTACTATTCTTTTTTTTGGGTAAATATTTTAAAACTGACGTCGCCGTTTCGTAACTATTAAGTGAGTATAATTATATGTGTATATATATATTGTTATTGTTTTCTGTTTAGTATTAAATTTATATTTAGATCCATTTTGTTACATCTTGTGATCAATTTTATTTGGCAATCGCAAATGGCAGTCAGCAGGGTTAAAGATATATATATATATATAAGAAAATGCACACAACTCAATCAACGCCTACAATAACTCAAAGTTCATCCCAATGGATTATACATCCTTCAACATTGAACATTGCTCGTACCGTATGACCAGCATTAAAGAGTCCAATATGGATAATGTTTCAATTCAAACGAGGAAAAACAACGACCTAATTTATGTACAAAATAATGATAGAAAAACAAATATGTTACACAGCAACAAACGACAAGCACTGAATTACAGGCTCCTGACTTGATATAGGCGCATACAGTATGTGGTGGGGTTAACTTATATGAAGGCGCCAACCCTCCGCATAGCCGGGGGGAGGGGGGGCCTGTTTGAAAAATTTGGTTGATTATAAAGGGAATCACTGAAGCATAACTGGAGCCCCCCCCCTTTTTAGGTCAGTTAGTGGGCCCCCTTTTGAATAGTTCTAGGATCCGCCACTGCGAGTCCCTCTAACCTAGGACAGTGTTGTAAAATCTCGTTGTGCTTGATAAGTGCTATTTTATGACTTCATATTATATTGTTGTTTGATGATACTGCAACTGTTCCTACTAATTACAAAATTAGATATGTAAATATTATTTGTTCATGTTTTTTTCATATTTTGTAAGTTGCACTGATTAGTTACCAGTAAGTAACTGCTACCCACTATAAAAAAAATTAATTAACTGCAATCGAAACAATTCCCGATTGCCCCACATATAAACTTCCCAATTGTCCCACACACATATTCCCGATTGTCCCACACACATATTCCCGATTGTCACACAAAATTACTTTGTTACCTGTAATTCAAAAAAGTAGGACAATCGGGAAGACACCGATTATACACTGGTTTGTTGTTATATATTATATTAATATAACAGTTACATGGTTATATAATTTTCATCCATTTGTATATAATTCTATTCTACTATTCTAATAATAGTGCAGTGCAAGAGCATGGTGGACACTCTTCTGTAAAAAATTAAGGCGATATCAATACATCGGAATGACCTCACGGTCATCTCGATGTGAAAATGAAATCAGCGCAAATGAAAGAATGATTTTTTTTAAATCGGCGCAATGTCATACGCCCCTTTGTTTCAACGCTTGCCAATCGTACCGCGATTTTGCGGAGTTCTTTTAGTAAGCCTTGCTATTTGTAATTGCATTTTCATAAAACAACAAACATTTTGTCTGTATAAAGTCATTTTCATTTGTGTTCTTGTTGCGTCTTATTGGTTGTTTGACTGTTGAACAACACAACCAAACATACGACATGAAAATAACTAAGACGCTCTCTGCATATTAAAAATCATTGCAAAAACTCTTTGAGAAGCCGTATACGCGTGTCGGTGGTCTTTTGTCTGAACCTGCTGCAAGGCAAATTTCAGTCCCTTTTTATTATACTTTCTTGGTCCAGTGGCAGTTCAAGTTTCATTGACCTTTTTTCATCTGAGATGGCATCTATTACAGAACCTACCTATTGTATTTATTTTTAAATAGTTCTCGTTCTGAAAATGCATCATGCATGTAGTATTTGCCACTGGACATAAAGCAAACTTATATTATTGTAAGTACTTTATAATTATATTTTTATTATTTTGATTATTCTCAGTAGGATTAGTTTTAACTTATGAGATTATCTTCTTGAAATAAAAGTTATTTATTTAAGATATTGTTCAATTATTCCGTGTCGGACTATTGGGGTGTCGGACCAATGGGGTGTCGAACTAAGTAATGGGGCGTCGGACTATCACATCAAGGTGTCGGACAAGTGGGTCGTCGGACTAATGAGGCGTCGGAATAACGGGGCTGCCCCACTTATCGTAATCTCTATGAGACCGAGTTAAAGAGAGGCGAAAGATACAAAAGGGACATTCAAACTCGTAAGTTGAAACTGCATGATAAACGGCTGACAACGCAATGACTAAAACAGAAAAAGACCAACTTGAAACAACAACACACAAACTGACATTATATAGAAAACTAAAGAATGAGCCATATAAACCCACCAAGCAGATACTTAACACATAACATATATTTAGCTTGTCAAGTTTCCGATTCAAGGATTGAGAAGCATTTATTTTCAATGACCGTTTCTGTACATGCCTTATCATCTCTATTGACGGAACCCCTCTATTTTGGCGAATAAAATGTACATTTTGTTACAAGTAGAACACGAATCAATGCGTGTAAATATAACTGCTGTAGGACTTTTTTAAATATTTTTTTAATCAAAAAGTTTTATTTACGAAATCCATGAAATTTGATGAGGAATCTGGAAAAAAAATCTTTAAAATTATTTAAGTGTTTTTGTAAAATCCTTAGTCAAAATAAGGGATTTTATAAAATCACTTATCAGTTCAGTGATTATACAAAATCCCTAAAATATCAGTAATTTTACACAATCCCTGATTTACAAAAAATCACTGTAACATATATAATACTTCTCTAGGGGAAAATTCACAACTTATTAAAACAAACTGTTACAAGACAAAAATGACCCTGCACACATGCACGCTGTCATTAAGAAGTTGCTTTTTTTTTTATTATAATAAAGGTGTTCATCAAGTACACTTTGCACACTGATTTTCCAAACGTATCAAAATAAAAATGGAATGATCGCTGTTCTGCAAAGTGGATATCCCTCAAATTTCTTTTTATACCATCTGAAAAAAAATTATTGTTGAGAATAAAATAGGTCATATTGTGAAAGTCAAGAGCTAGAATTCTTTTTTGATATCAAATACAGATCTTAATCAATTTCATTTCAATAGCAGTTAAAAACAAGTAATAGCTTTTCGAAAAAAGCTAGCCGTCTCTTAGCTGATGAAAGTGGAAAGTGTTCTCGCTTTGTCACATTCAGAATAGCCTTGCATGTCAATCGACAAATTTCACCACACACGTTATGAAGCAGTATATCGTTTAATGATTATGTTGTGTGTCAAATAAGGTCCGTATCGTACTTATCCTTAAAATCATGGTTGTAAATGCTTTACATAGTTTGTAAACAATTTACCCTCTCATCATGAAATATTATAAACATTTTCAAGTTTTCTTATGTTTTTCTTGTTTAAAATGTACGTAACAGTGAGCGACTGGATTAAATGTGAAACAAACGTGTGTGTTTACAAAATTTCAGGAGATTCGAATATTTATAGATTAAAGTAACCTGTGTACCTATATGCATGATTGGTGACCAGGCAAAATCTAATTGCTAAAACAGAGAGTACAAATCCGATACTCTACGGGATACTAGGTTTGGATTGTTCCAACCAATCATCGAACTTTAATTATTAACGTCTCAGTAATATCTCCCAATCAGGTAGTGAGAAGCATTCAGCCCGCAGACTGTCCATCATTCAATTCTTAATAACGTCTCCGCGGAGACGTAAATCATTGATGTACTTGCAGTGAGGGGGGGTCACAGCGACGATAAATCAAAGAACTGAAGTACTGAACATCGGATGACAGCAAGTTCTTAATTGTGGATGGTCAAAAGCACTTGTCACAGAAAAAAATCAGGTTAATATCCAAAGATATATTTATTTCTCAAGTTTGAGATAAGCAGTTATTACAGTACCACAACCTATGACAAACGAGATGACTTTAATTTCCCTTAGCAGCGATATATATATACACTTCACCTGCATATGGGATATACATCCGATGTTATAGCATTATACAGCTGTAAGTTGTTATTAAGACTTTATTAAACGTCTACAGTGTATAAGCAGAAAGATAATGAGCAATGGTTATGCCAAAGAACTTCTCGTCCTTTAAAATAAAAATAAAGTTATCGGAAGATACCAAGACCTTGTTGATGAATATTCAGTATCAACTTTAGCCACAAATTATACATGATGGTCTTAACGTATAAATTCTAAGTACTGACGTTGTTTATCATCTTATTTAAGTCTCAGGTTTTCACTTGTCTTTGTATATTTTCCACCTTACCTTTTTAATCCAGTTTAGGTAATATCCTGTTGCATGGCTTGGTATTTATACATCCCACTATTGTGTTATAGTCTTTTGTGTATTATATCCAAAGAAGAAGACGAAAAAGGAAATGATATTAAGTAAATTTGCATTTTAGACTACAAAATTGGCTTTACGGTAATTCCTTCCCTTAGAATGAAGATAGTTTTAGTGGTTACTGGTTAATATTTTGTTTACCTATGATGATGAACAGCTCTAGGCCCGAGATTACAGGAGGTTGATATAGCAAATGCTAAAGCTGGTAATGAGTTACAAGCGATGGCAAATCCCCACCATTCTAATATCTCTCCGAAAAAATTAGCACCAGAAATGTAGTCAAACATTCCTCCTGAAAAAAAAAGAATATAAAATTCAATCTGCTCGTGCATTTTATTTACCACAGGCACCTGTGAGTGTCTCAGAAAAAAAATCCTATATTTATAGATAATCGTTTATCATCTCAATGTGATTGATTTTTCTCCAGCAATCGAGTTGAGATGACCAATGATAATCTGTTTATCGCTATTTTACCTATGACGACGTGTCAATTTCATGTCAATTTCATTAGCAACGCCACATGCCTCCTTAGTTTCTAGCGATAATTTTCCATCTCAAGCGAGTAGCATGATATGAAAAATTATCACAAAAAAAGATCAAAGGAAAACTGCACAAAATAGCGATAAATCTTAATATTAGGTATATTAAGGGGGGGGGGGGTGTCTGAGACAAGTGCCCGTGGCACAAACCTTTAGACAAATTATTAATTATTGTATGTATATAACAAATAGTAGAAAAGTTTATACAACGATACTGACGAAAGGCAAAAAAAGATAAACAATATGTAATGAAATCGTATACTAGTAAACGGATATTTTGGCTAACAATTGGCATTCATCAGTATCACTCCAAATAAAAGTATAAGTTCTTAGTCTTCCAAAGATCTCTATCAGTCAAACAGTTAATCCTATTATTTTCACTATACTTTTTAAATTTTCATTTACAATATTTTTAATCAGCATTTTGTATAACATATCACCTACCTTACAAAACTCAATGGATGTATATAATATAAAAACAAAAGATACATGATCCGTGACACAAAATAGCCAAAAACACACAAAAAGAAAAGGATATGTTTGTAATTATACATTTTCTTTGGAATTGATATAAACATCAATGTCAAATCTATTAAATTTGAAAAAGATTCTATTATATTTAACGTTTTTTTGGTATTCGACATCCGGTCCTTCCGACGATAAATCGGATAACCCTAGATAACACTATATTATTTTAATTTTTTATTTAGAACAGTTTTTTGTTGTACCTTTTGGTATTTTGTATCCAGTTTCTCCAGGTCTTCTGAGATTTCTCAAAATATGATCAGAATGAATGTTTATTCCAAGTCCTGATATAAACAATACTAAACCTGAAATAAAAAATATTATTAAAATAAAAACTCGAGATGATATTTGATACACGACATTTGTTAATTGTCGTATCCTGTGTTTTATTTGAGAGTGTGTTGTCTATTTGTGTCGCAGATTTGAGTAAAACTATAGTGCATAATGTAGCAAGATAAATAAACAGACGAAGATTGATGATTTTCAATAATTACATTACACTAAAAATTGCCCGCGAAATCGCGGCAAGTGTTGAAACAACGAGTTTTTAAATTTCGCGGGCAGAATGTCGATCTATGCGTATTTATATAAGACACGGGTCGATAGCGGTTTCCGAATTTGGTTATTTTTCTAAATATTGGCGTTTTTTGGCGGAATAAAGATTGTTTCAAAGAAAAATTTAAGGAAGTACGAAGCACTGCATTCATACATCATATAACACGATTTTGTGCCACGATATCTCAGTAGCATGAGTTCGAATCCCGGCCAGGGAAAACTGACAAATAGTTGCTTCGGCAAATTACATATCTAACATTGTTTGGCTCTTATTTAGACGAATTACTAGTATGGCAGGTGTTTTCAGCCTTGTATCACCATCACTGGTGATCCGATGGATAAAATATGCCGTAGAGTTGTCAATGGTTCAAACATTCTTATAATATAATTATTGCTATGACTGTAATCTACGATAGATAATTCTGCTGGTCTGTTATTTTCCATCTTCAAGCCTTATATATCAGGTACTGTGTTTCGACGCTAGATTAATACTGACGAGGAAAGGTAACACCCGGATATCGAAAGCTTGATTTTTGTCTAGCCTAGGTGGTCGAGCGATATAGCGCGCCGGGAATAGTGCACTTGATAATTTGGTGCCACGATATCTCAGTAGCATTCGAATCCCGGCCAGGGAAGAATAAAAAATTGCGGAAAGATCTAACATTGTTGGGCTGTTATTTAGACGAATTATATATACAAAATGTATTTTCAGCCTTGGATCACCATCACTGGGGTTCCGATGGATAAAATCTGTCGTAGAGTTGTCACTGGTTCAGACGTACTTATAATATAATGATTTCTGTGACTGCATCTTACATTAATTTGAAAGATCCTATATAATACTAGTAAATAATTTAGCTGATCTGTAGTAATTCCATCTGTCAGTCATTTCAAAATAAAGTACAAATTTGGAATCTGAACTTTTCAAAAAAAATGTTAAGATAAATGCAAATTAATTTAAAAAACCAATAGAATATTGCTTTGTTAATATTATTTCAAAACATCCGAGAATTTTTTTTGTAAAATGGTGTGCCAGCTGGTGTTCAATTTTGTCCATCCTGTTCCTTTTTTAACTGATAGCAAAAGTGATAAGAGAAAAGAAAATATCCAATGAAAAGTGTGGCTCACACTTGCGGAGCAGTGTTCATTTGAAATCACATTTACATTTATCATTTATGTAGATTACCCCCAAAAAAATCTGCAGATAGTCTGTACGTTCAGAAAAATCATCACATTTCTTATTTTTCAAACGCTATTAAAAAAAAATTGTGTCCCTTTTCAATGATACTGACTAGAAACTTAGTCAATAGATTAGTTATGTTGATTGTCAAAATTATTTTAAACATTTTTTGGGGTAACAGCAATGAACAATGGCAGTAACAGGGAGGACAAGGTGGTAACAGTAGGTAGAGACAAAACATAATTTAGGTCACAAAAATCAATAACAAAAAACTCGATTTTGAATTTCCTAAGGATACAAACAAGAGGTATAAGTATTTAAACATTATACACGACCCATTTATACGTGTATCATCCCTGTCCGGGTCAAAAACAAACAAAACAAAACAAAAACATATGAAAAATTTGTATTGCTGTTTTTTCGCTAAGTATGAAGTAAAATTTGGTTGCTGCAAGTCGTAAAATTCAGTATACAAAAGATGACATGCCTTTCTGTGAACTACCGCTTTTAAGATCAAGTTCAGCATGTTGGTTGTTATTTTTTTCATATTCTCTTCCTGAATATGTCGTTAAGTGTCCACTGGAGGCTAACCAATCACCAGAAAAGGTTGAAGATCGATGTAGGCATAAAAAGTAAAACTAATTTCATATGTTTAAACATATGAGGACATGTTAACGAACAATATAATACAACTGAACGAACATTCAAATAAAACATGTTTTTATTGTCAATGATTCTGATACACATATACATGTACTAGTTTCTGGCACATTTTAACACTGAAGGCTTGTCATTCTGGGATTTTTGGATCAACTCCATAAGTTCACGATCGAAGAGCTTCTGATTTTGTTTGGATTCGGAATGATAGTCAATATTCTGGAAGTTGTAGCAGCTTTTGTCTTTCAATTATTTTTGCAAATAAAAGCACGGAGGCGTCCCAAAAAAAAACAGGGGGGTGGGGGGTGTCATAATAAAACTGAATTATACACACAGATTTGCCGGTGTGGGTATTTATATTTGGAATGGCAAATAATGGCAAAAACATCAGTGACCTGCAACTTTAAGAAGGCAATATATCAATGGGTAGAAATTCTTATATCAATTAATGGGTCATACGTACATGATGTGCACCTACTGTAGACGAACATTTGTGTTCTTATCTTTTTATTTCCTAGTATCATCTCATTTAAGTAAGATAGTGGCAGCTGTGAAGGAGAAGGGATTTTCACATTATTAATTTATGAATAGGGATTTATGAATAGGGCAGGGGAGTTCAAACCACAACCAGAGGTATAATATACCCACATTTACATGTTGTGCACCCCCTTTTTTTGGAATAAAAGACGTTCTTTTGTGTCATAAGTGTTGATGTCATCTCACAAGGTCTGTATCTCTATTTGCCTGTAACGAGAAAGTATCATGTCTCCAAAAAGCAGTACAAAAGTTGGCAATATATAATGATAGTTTTACAACCTAAACAAAACAAAATAATAGATTAAGGAAACAAATGAACCAAATTACGTTCAGGTACCAAAGAAAACATTTAAGTACAAACCGCAAAGGGTTAATCATTCAAAGAGTATCGAAAAGAAACCATGCGTATTCTATATGACACGCTTGAATAATAGCTGTACAGTAATATCGGCAACTAAATTCTAAATAATAGTTGTACAATTAATAATTTTGTCCATCCTGTTACCAGGCATGGTAGCACTTGACTTGTTCTAGAAATACCTCAATACAAATGTACACTTTATGAATTAATATACCGTACGGTAATAATATCTATAACAATTTATTTGCAATAATGTAAGAGGAATTTTGAGTTTTCCTACAAAGTATGTCTATCCTGTTACCATTTTTGTCCCTCCTGTTACCTCTTGTTTCTATCCATAGGAAGGTCGACTATCCATTTATAAGGATAGTCGACCTTCCTATGGATAGAAACAAGTGCCTGTGGGCCCATGCCTAAGTTACGGTAACAAACGTTTCATTAGTCTTATGCAATTAAAAATTATCTATCAACTGGTAACATTAAAGACATTATAAAAAGGTACGCATACATCAGTACTTACCGATCTTTTGATTCTGATGACCAAAATCTTTCCACACAAAAAATTTCACCATGTCTTTACGTCCTGTACCGACGCCTACGACGTCATCATAAAAAAACCGCCGTTATTAACTAGTTTTATTCCGTAAACAAATAAATAGTAACAGGAAGGACAAATATTCATGAACAGACATTCCAGAGACTGTGGAATAAAAGTTTTCATGATTTGAAACATGGAAAGTTATTTATTTTCAATTATGATGTTACTTAAAGAAAAGTTATCATTATGTTTACCTTTAAAAGCAGTTTTATCTACAGATAATTTGAATGAACATGTTAATTATCAAAAATGAACACATGGAAATTGGCGAATTTTCATACTTCAAAGAATATAAAAAAAATACGAAACTTTTTTCACATTAATATTTGCATGTACTATCTTGTACAATGTGTAAACTCTTATGTTAAATTGAAAAATTATGTCAAACTTAAAAAAATAAACAGACAATAGACAATAACCAAAATATGTACATTTTTTTTAAATGACTGCTGTATGCCTTCTATACCATGTAGTTTATTACGACGCTAGATTACAACTGACGAGGAAAGGTAACACCCGACCACCGAAATCTTTATTATTATAGAGCCTTTATATATAGGTAGTCGAGTGGTCTAGCTCGTCGGGCATGGTGCAAGGCGATTTGGTGCCACGATATCTCAGTAGTATGAGTTCGAAACCCCGCGAGGGAAGAACAAAAAAATTGCGAAAGCAAATTTACAGATCTAACATTGTTAGGCTGATGATTAGACGAGTTATATATATTTAAGGAATGACTGTAATATTTTTTCTGTCTATGAAGAAATAACATAAAAAAAATGTGGTGCACACTGAATAACGCGCGTAATTATAATTTATAATTTGATTCTTAATTCCATTTAAACCGGAGTAAACCACGAAAAAACGGTGATGATGTCACGGTCACATGAATAAATTATGTCTATGGGCTGATAAACTAAACTACTCCAGACAAGCAGATGACGCGTTACATCCAAAATTTAATTATATATATATAACAAAAAATTTGCGAAGGCAAATTTACAGATCTAACATTGTTGGGTTGATGTTTAGACGAGTTGTATATATAATATATATATATATATATATATATATATATAGATTGATGTTTAGAACAGTTGTATACATTATATATATATACAAGTCTAAATTTAAAACAACATTCAAACCTATGATTGCGTTAGATAAAAAACCTCAATTTTTATACGTGTGCATGCAACAAATTTTGTTGTAGAAGGGTCTAAATACAGCACAAACAACATTTTCCAAAAGACCAAAAGAGTGAAAAAATATATTTTAACAGAACGCATTTGACTAGCAGATCGATGCTCGTAAACCCTGCTGACCGCCATTGACGATTGCCAAATAAATTGATTACAAGGTGTAACAAAATAGACCTCTATATATGCAATAACCCTCTTTCTATCAAGCATCGAATTGCCAAGGGGAAAGTTGTAGATAGGGGAGGGGTATTTGACAAAACAAGTTTACCCCCAGCACATAATGCAGGTGCCTGTGCCAAGTTTGAATTCAAGGCCTTGGACAAAAAAATGGACCTGGTAGGAGCTTAGGTTAAGCAAAGCAAGGAGTTCACATGTATCCACTAAGCCATTTAACTGCGCCCTTTGAACAGGACTGCATTGGATGATTTATTTTATAATACAAAAGAAATGTGAAAACTTTTACCTACCAATGTCCATGAAAGAAGAATGTAATCATCTCAGGTCTTTTTTTTAAATTTTGTGTTCAAACATAATTTTTAATCTGCTGATTATAGTGTCTAGCTTTTTCCTTGGCATTAAGACTCTGTCACATTTTTAATTATACAATTTGAACAACTCGTCTGTAATTATCTTTTCTTTCTCCTCGTGCATTTTCCCAAAAACATGATTCGACTCAAATTCTCATATTTGATTTATAATACTATACTAAAACTTATATCCAAATTTAAAAAACGTTTAAAATAAGCAATAAACAATGCATATTTTGTATTTACATTGTATCATAGATCAAATTTATTCGTTCAGTGTATTCACTTGTGTTAATGTGTCCGTTAATTGAGTAAGGCCATTTCAATTGATATTTTATAGTGTGTCTTTCTATGTTGTGATGTTACACTATTGTTTCAGGTAAGAGTGAACGTGGGTACCTATTAAAACGCATTAACGTTTAGAACCGCTGCATTTGTTTGTACCGGTCCTAAATCAGGTGTTCAGTGGTTGTCGTTTGTTGATGTGGTTCATGAATGTTCCTCGTTTCTCTCGAGTCGTTTTAATACGACCGCAATTATTTTTGGTTCGTATAATGCTATAATGTCGTCGTCTTCGTCGTCTGCTTCGTCGTCCGAAGACAGATTTGGTTTCCGACCAATAACTTTAGTTTAAGTGAATAGATCTCTATATCGGAAATTTTTTAAGAAGGTTCAATACCACAAAAGGAAGGTTGGGATTGATTTTGGCATGGGATGATGATTGAAATTGAACTACAAGGTTCAATACTACAAAGGAAAGACTGGGATTGAGTTTGATGGTAACTGCTCCAAGAGGTGTGCAAAAAGTTTGGGGGGTTCAAATTTTTAAGGGGTTCTAAAAAAAAATCAAAATTTTTCAAATGTCGAATTTTTGAAAAGTTTCAAGGAGAAATCTTCAATTGCACAGTATTGCGCATTAGGTATGTAAGATTGACCACATTTATTTTTGTCAGAAATCTATAGTATGTAAAACAATTTATCACAACCCAAATTCAGAAAGTATCAAGCTTACAAATTGTGTCCAAATTTGCTGTTCGGTTTAGCCAAGGCTCCGTATTGAAGACTGTACTTTGACCTATATTATAATGGTTTACTTTTACAAATTATAACTTGGATATATAGTTTCTCTTTGGCACTCATACCACATCTTCTTATATATATTTGCGGGTTTACTAGACTAATAGTGCTTTATTTTATTTTATTTTGCATGTGTGATATGTTTGTGTGTAAATGCGTATCTGCTGCATGACATTGCATTTACTTTACCCGTCTGTGTTTTATATCTGTTGTACATGTTGTATGTGCTCGAATAATCATGGATGGAAACTCCAACCAAAACCCCCAAAACCCCATTCATGTTACAAAATAATAAACATCAGTATAACGTACCTATGATAAACTGCGGACAAGTGATCCATTCTTCTTTAAACTCAGCACTGTATAGTAAGTAACCACATTGCAGATAGCCATTAAACAAACAAAACATAAATGCTAAAACTACCATGTAAAGTGGAAGTGGTTTTCCTTTCAAATAAAACGGATATATTAAAATTCTGAAAATAAAGGGATAACGTAAGTAAAATGAATT
This sequence comes from Mytilus edulis, assembly GCF_963676685.1. Taxonomy (NCBI): domain Eukaryota; kingdom Metazoa; phylum Mollusca; class Bivalvia; order Mytilida; family Mytilidae; genus Mytilus; species Mytilus edulis. The sequence continues at coordinate 12,763 of NW_027267330.1, read as the reverse complement.
TCCATTATAATTGTACAAGATAATCACTGTCCTAAGCTGACTTTACCTAGTAAGATGGAAATACAAGGTTAATCCAGCTGAGATATATAGTGAAGGCTTATATTCAAAGATCTAATTACGGTATTGAATTGGTAAGCTTTTAAGTGTTTTTTACATTCCAGGATCGATAAACAGCATCTACGTAAAATAAGAATCTGCTATCCCGTTTGGAATACTTATAGGTTAGACAATACTTGGTCATGTTTTATGAATATTTAAGCCCAAGGCGAAGCCGAGGACTAAAATCTTCATAAAACATGATCAAGTATTGTCTAACCAATTTAGAACATATTCACACTTTCGAGTGACCTTACAAAATTTTCCTTTCCCATTGTAATATTCAAACCTAAATAAGAGTTCACTTTTTATAATGAACTAAATATAAAACATAGGTAATGATCATTTCAATGAATGAAATGAAATAGCACAGACATAGTTGGTGAAGAATAAATTGTGTTTCTTCTGCTTCAGGTAAATTTTAATACTCATACATCTTTACATTTTTTTATTTCAAAAAGCAACACAATGTTATATAAACCCCTTTTTGGAATTTGATTTTTTTTATAGATATAAAACTCTCTGTATAAATATTTGAATTCAGACCATTAAACATTAAATGCTTACTTTTTATTGATAAATTTAAATGTATTGCGTTTCTCCGACAACAACCCTTTGCTTTATATATCAGCAGTCTGGCATTGTGTTTTTTTGAAGAAATGAAAAATAATTCCCTCAAATGTAAGGTATATAAATTAAAGAAATATCATTTTATTTATCCTTACCATATTTTTTTTGTGTATTCTATTATGTGTAGCATTAGAAAATGCATGAAATTTTGCAAGATTCAAAATGTTTTTATTTTAATCTTTTCTCATTCATCTGTATTCAGTAGGCTATTTTCCCAAGGAAAATGTTAGGGGATTGTACACTTCGTTAGTGCAGCTATTAAGAGTTCACTTTCATAATTAATTAACTGACAATGAAAAGTCATTCAAGTATAGCATTTCATAGTGCATGGAAAACCATGTACTATGAAAATTAGAGGGCTAAAAACTGACTTTTCATTGGACGAGAAGGGGTGAGTATGTTATGATATATATATATATATTTATTTGTAGAGTAGAGTATATTTGTAGAGTTATATATATATATATATATATCTATTTAGAACATACTCACCCCTTCTCGTCCAATGAAAAGTCCGTTTTTCACCCTCTAATTTTCATAGTACACGGTTTTCCATGCACTATGAAATGCTATACATGAATGACTTTTCATTGTCAGTTAATTATGAAAGTGAACTCTTAATAACTGCACTAATGAAGTGTACAATCACCTGAAGCATTTTCCCTTGGAAAAGAGCCTACTGATTAAAGATGAAAGAGCAAAGATTAAAATTAATTATTTTGAATATTGCACATTTTCATAAATGTTCTAATGGTACACATATATAGAATAAACAAAAACAATGGGGTAAGGATGTAAGTAAAATAATATTTATTTATTATAAACAGGGCATTTGAGGGAATTTTTTTTCTTTCAAGAAAACAATTTCAGGCTGCTAATATATAAAGCAAAGGATTTTTTTACGGTGAACACAATACATATAAAGTTATCAATAAAAAAGTAAGCATTTAACGTTGAACGGTCTGAATTTAAATGCTTATACAGAGTTTTATATTTATAAAAAAAAACAAATTTCAAAAAGGGGATTAATATAACATTCTGTTGCTTTTTAAAATAAAAAAATCTCAAGATATATTAGTATTAAATTTTACCTGAAGCAGAAGAAAAAGAAAAACAATTTATCCGTTCGGTCCTCACAAACTATGTCAGTGCTATTTCATTCCATCCATTGAAATGATGATTATCTATGTTTTGGTTCATTATAAAATGTGAACTCTTTTTAAGGTTTGAATATTACAATGGGAAAGGCTAATTTTGTAAGGTCACTCGAAAGTGTGAATATGTTCTAAATTGGTCAGACAATACTTGGTCATGTTTTATGAAGATTTAAGCCCTCGGCTTCGCCTTGGGCTTAAATCTTCATAAAACATGACCAAGTATTGTCTAACCTATAAATAAACAAGTCTAAATTGAAAACAACGTTCAAACCTATGATTGCGTAAGTTAAAAACCGCAATTTGTATACGTGTGCATGTAACAAATTTCGTTGTAGATGGGTCTCAATACAGCACAAACAACATTTTACATATAAGATGTTATTATACGAAGATGTTGTTATTTAATCGTATTGACAATTAAATATTTAGCCCTAGTCAGTGTCAATAGTTTTAACAATACAATAATTGTTTTTTTGCGAGAACATCCCTGAGGGGCTCACGCTTATATTTCGGCGATTTTTGGAAGTGTCCATGGGCCACTCGATATCCCTAGGAATCAAGATTTTCGCACCGTCTCTAAATTTTTCGATCATGTCTACAGGTAGTATATTTTTGATACGGCCCCTCTATAAACGGCTATAAGAAATAAAGAATCTGTAATCTGCTATGAGAGGGAAGAGGGGGGGCAATACCTTTTTGTGTTAACCTGTTATGGCCCTTTTCAATGTGCTGTTAACTGTTATCTTGAATCAATTAAAGCTGTTAACTGTTTTCAACCCACTTTATTAACTGTTATCAGCCTTTTTGCATTTTTGGTTAACTGTTTTTGCCAAAATCGAGGTGTTGTTAACCTGTTTACGGACCCCCTATTGACCCCCCCCTCCTCTGTTATCTGTACTAATGTGAATATTCATTAAATATCAAGTATAACTAGAATTGCCATTGCAAGCAATAGCGGATGTCACCCTTCCCCCAATGGCCACTAAGCGGCAGCCATTTCAAAATTGTTTAACAGTGAATGCACATATATATATGCATTGCAGTGCATCTTTCTGTAAATTTTCAGTACATCGAGAGCATTTTAGAAAATTTCACATTTTTGCTGTTTCCATGGCAACGGCAGCCATTTTGAAAATTCCAAAGTCAAAAGTCTCATCTGTACATGGCAGTTAACAATAATATTAAGTTTCATTAAGTTTTGAACATTTTGAAAATATTTGACATTTCTGCAGTTTCCATGACAACGGTGGCCATTTTGGAAATTCCAACTTCAAAAGTCTCATTCAGACTTGTCAGTGTACAACCATATTAAGTTTCATCAATTTTGGAGCATTTTGAAATTTTTGAAATTTTTGACATTTGGGATGGTTCCTATGGTAACAGAGACCGTTCCCAAAATTGAATGGCATATACCACATTGGTATAGGGAGAGACCATACCATCAAAGTTTCAATCAATTTGACCTACCATTTTAAGAAAGTAAATGCCACTTAAAGGTTTTTGGACCATTTGACCTGTTTTACATTGTTTCCATGGTAACGGCAGACATTTTCGAAATTGCAAAACCAAATTCCACCTCTAACAATGTTGCTCATCATTACTGTGAAGTTTTATAAAATTTGGAGCATTTCCATATTTTTGAAATTTTTGGTGTAGTATCCATGGCAACATAGCAGTTCCAATGATTGCCAAAATCATCCAAAACCAGTATATGCCCGGCACCTACATTGTATCAAAATATAATGATTCTAAGTTAAAGCATTTCCAAATAATTCATCAAAACCAAAAACTGGAATTTTCCATTATTTTTCGGTTTCCATGGTGATGGCAGCCATTTTTTAGTTCCAAAGTTGCACTGCAACTGGCAAGTCAGGGTTCCCTGTTATAGTGCACCATCATTCAGATTGGTTCCTTTGGCTCTGAGAAAACTGCCGGACAAAATTAGGTGGAAGAATAATAATAATAATAATAATAGTGAAAAAGAAACAGAGGAATAGCAATATGTCACCCGACATTGTCGATCGGGTGACATAATGATAACGCAATTATATAATTCATACTTTGAGCCGGTCCCCCTACTCGTTGTATGTTATGGCAAGCCGTTCTCGTCAAAACTATGTTTACACTATTTTTCGAAAAATTTACACACTGAGAATTACAACAAAGCACACTGAGATTTAAAAACTTCAAAACGCACACTGAGAATTGAAAATTATACACACTGAGAATTGAAAATTACACACTGAGAATTAAAAATTACACACTGAGATTACAAAAATGAAAAAGACACACTGAGAATTGAAAATTACACACTTAGAATTGAAAATTACACACTGAGAATTGAAAATTACACACTGAGAATTGAAAATTACACACTGAGATTTCAAAAAGACACACTGAGAATAAATAAACTGAAAATACAAACTGAGAATTTGAAATTACACATTGAGAATTTAAAATTACACACTGAGAATTTAAAATTACACACTGAGATTTGTGCGCACTTTTTATGCGCACATATCTAATTAGCATACTTAATCTGAATCTATTACAAGCTTAAAACAACAAGGGGACAGAACTCGTTAGTCTTTCGATTTGGTTCCAAATTATTAATAAAAAAACTTTAGAAATACAAGAACTAGAAAAATACCCACTTACTCTTATTTCAAAATATATCCAAATGGTGAAAAACTTTATGAAAATTATAAGAAAACATTGGAACAATCTGCAAGAAAATGCAGTGAAATTTCAAGTTACTCTGACAAGTGTCTATTATAGCATATAAACGTAACAAACATATAAAAGATTAACTAGCGAAATCAGGGAAACAGTTGGAAGACTTTTGAAAAGGGAAACATGTTTATAATTACTGGTAGTAATGATCTGAATTATAGGCAACAAACTTATGAATATGAGCGATGTTAAGTCTTGAAATTTATTACGAATGTTGGTTGAAGAAATCGCATTTCATTATAATGACAAGAGTCATTGAGATCAAGACATTAATCTGTTGAATTATTCATCTCATGAATATTCATTAGTAATTAGCATATTTATCTCAGTGTGTATTTTTGAAATCTCAGTGTGTAATTAACAGTTCTCAGTGTGTGTTTTTCAATTTATTTTATCTCAGTGTGTAATTGTGAATTCTCAGTGTGTGTTTTTTATTTTTTTAAATTTCAGTGTGTAATTTCGATTTCTCAGTGTGTTATTTTAGGTTTTTAAATCTCAGTGTGTATTTTTTTTCGAAAAAAGGGTTTAAACATAGTTTTGACGAGAACGGCATGCCATAGTATGTGCAGTATTTATTACAACGTCTTGGTGATCATTGGGGCAGTTAACCTGGGAATAGCTTATTAATATATAATGACCCAGAATAAACTGATTATTTCTGAACGTTTATCATTTGATGTTTTGTATTTCAATCATAGCATGAACAAAACTAAGAAAACGATATTTCAGTTTAAAATATTTCTCTATGCAGGTCGGAACACAGAAGTCAGAAAGCAGAAAGATAAAAAGAATTGAATATTTAGTATTTTTGTTTATCTAATTTCATTCATAGATACTCCTAGACTAAGAGAATATGCATTGTTTAGTTTAAACTGAGACTGAATGTATTCTTAAAAGAATATAACTAATTGTAATATATACGCATATAACATTTTCTAAAACAACCATTACATTTTTGAAAATTACATGTAACTTATTAGCACCATGCAATGATCAGGGATGCGTACCAAAAGTTAGCCAAACATATAAATTTTAAACGGTCCTGAATGAAAAAAATACTTGTGCGTTCTCAATTCACAAGGATTTTAAATCACCAAGGAGGTTATATAACCTCCTTGATCACACACAAAAACCTGTAATGATAATTTATAGTAATCATAACAAAATGTAATTACTTTCCTAATGTTAACTATTTTATACTGTTTTTAATAGTATGGATTTATGAGTCTCTGCTTATATTTTTTATATGGTGGCATGTTAGACGTTAAAAAGAGGTTTATTTGATAATTTAATTTTGGATGTAACGCGTCTTCTGATTGACTGACGTTATTTTGTTATCAGCCCATAGATAATTTAGTCATGTGGCCGTGACGTCATCAACTTTTTTTCATGGTTTACTACGGTTTAAAATGGAATTTAGAATTAAAATTATAAAAAATGACTGGAATATTTTTTCTGTCTATTCGAAATAACATTAAAAAATGTGGTGCACACTGTTAAAATGGGAGTTGGCAAGTCTTTTTATAGAGTTATAAAACAACAATACTTAAATACTAAATCATCTTTAAAATATAAAGATTATGTATCAGAATATTTTAATATTGCTAGAGGGGTTAAACAGGGAGACACACTAAGTCCCACTTTATTTAATGTCTTTATAAATGATATTGTAAAAAATTTTGAGGGAAATGATTCAAGTCCCCTTAAACTTATAAATAGTAAGGTAGGATGCCTTCTTTTTGCGGATGATCTTTTAATCCTGTCAGAATCAAAAGAGGGTCTACAAAACAGTTTAAATAACGTTAAATTATATTGTAACAAATGGCAACTCTCTTTGAATACAAACAAAACTAAATCCATGATTTTTAGTCAGTCAAAACATAAAAGTGAAACATCACATATTTACTATGAGAATAAAGCCATAGAGAGTGTAACAGAATATTCATTTTGGGGAATGTTGATAAAATGTAATGGAAATTTATCACAAAGTACTTGAGAGCTGACAAAAAAAGCAAAAAAAGTATTTTTTGCAATAAAATCATATACTAAATCATTGAATAATCTACCTATAAAAGTAGCAAATAATCTTTTTGATTCTTTAGTAAAACCAATTATGACCTATAATTCAGAAGTAACATATTTGGATACATATATTTCTTTTCATCGAGCCAAAAGCAGAGCCTTAACTTCAGGAAAAGAAATTAATCAACTTGATTTTATAGACAAAACCCCCATAGAAAATATGCATCTTAAATTTTGTAAATCTACTCTAGGGATAAGAAAAAATGCATCCAATTTAGGAGCAGGAGTTGAATTAGGAAGATTGCCTATAGAATGTTTTATTAAAACACAAACCCTTTTATATTTAGCTAGACTATATAATAATAATATTAATCCATTGTTAAAGGAAGCTTTTTCTCTAGCACAGTCTCTAGATTTGACAGGGACTTACTCATGGTATACATATGCTAAAAATATTGTTAAAGAGACTAACGTTGACCTTAATATTCTTTCTACTTGTAAGGACATAAAAGATGTAAATAAAATAAAAAACGATATAAAGTTAAAAATGAAAAATAGATATGAAGATTTAATTCAAAATAAATTTCAAAACATCGATGATAAAAGTAAATTTTTTCTCTATAAAAAACTTAGAAAAGATTACAAACTAGAATATTATCTAAATACATCTAATTTTCAGATAAGGAGATTAATCACTAAATTTAGAATAAGTGATCACTCCCTCTTGATTGAAAAGGGGAGATATTTTAAAATCCCAAGAGAGGAACGTCTTTGCCATAAATGTAAAATACTAGAGGATGAGAAACATTTTTTACTATATTGTGAGTATAATAAAACTCTAAGAAATGAATTTTTTCATCACATATGTACAGAAAATAATAACTTTAATAATTTAAATGAAGAAGAAAAAATTCATTATTTACTAAATCCATCATCGCCTTTACAAACAAATAAGTTAGGATCCTTCTTGAAAAAGTCATTAGAACTGAGGGCAGGGGACTCTTAACAACTTGTTTGTTGTTATAAATTTTAATGCTGTTGATATTTTGTATGTTTAATATGTATGTATATATGTTTATTGTGTTTATTGTATTAATATATGTTGGTCACAAACTGTAAAGTTTATATGACAATAAAATATTTGATTGATTTGATTTGTTAAAAAACCCGCTAGGCGCGTTATTCAGTGTGCACCAAATTTTTTATGTTATTTCTTCATAGACAGAAAAAATATTACAGTCATTCCTTAAATAAAATGTCCAAGCGTAAACACTTGACGTTTGTGTTTATAGATATTATATTCTAAATTTTTGGAAAAAGTATACTAACAGGAACGTATGCTTATTATAAAATTGTAATTCTATTTTTGTTTGTTTGATTTTTTTAAAGTCCAACCTAATAGTATCTTAATATTTGTACTATGATACGGTTTTAAAAAATATATTCATAGTATTGCCCAGCTATCCTATGTACACGTCTTGATTCATTCACATTATACACCACCCTGTTCACACGCACGAAATCGGTTTGTTTTCACAAAAATGACGGATAAATGTCAATGAATCCAGAGTCAGAACACTTGAATTAGGTAGTTTAACTATTAGATTAATATAAGTGATGACGCAAATGTGTATTCTTATCCTGTGCTTCAGCTCTATTTACTATTTCGTGCGCTAAAATACTGTGTGCATGCAATGATAATAGTTTCACTCGTGAATGCGCATATGTTCGCTTTTCTTATTAAAAATTCAGGACACGGCAGTAAGTGCTTGACATGTGACTTTATTAAAGCACGGTCATCATTACTTTCCCTATTCTGACTTCTAGCTGTTTCTCCATTTTTTTTCTTTTTTGAGTCACTGTCCTATCATAAACTTTGACATTTTCGAAATATTTAGGATTTTCTAGCCAAGGAATAGATTGACTAACTTATTTTGTAATTTATTTGGCCATTTTAACTTTTTGCATTCAAGCGTCACTGGAGATTTTTTGTAGACTTAACTCGCGTCTGACGTATATCATTTTAATTCTGGTATCTTTTTTATATATAAATATCTTTTCATTTAAATTGGTTCTTTTGAGAGTATATTCAGGTATTTATAAAATTTCTGAAAATAAGATATTTTTCAAAACCTGTTTTTCTGTAGAATACCTATGAGACGAGGATATACACTTTTAGCTGACTTTTGAATGTACACACACTTGCCTGTCTTTATTAAATGTGTTTTTACATCAATTGCAATTCAAATTCAGCAACGATCTGGTAGTCTAAGGTTCGCGTATTGCTTTTCTTTCTTAAAGAAAACAACTTGTTTATATATTGTGACTTAGATGGAGAGTTGACTCATTGACCTCATGTCATCATCTTGTAGTTGACAAATATATTGATGTATAAAAAAATATATAGCGTCTTACTGAAGCTAGATGTTCACGATTCCAACAACGGAATCTAGGATCGTTGTGTTTCAACTTAAGAAAATTCGTATATATATGGTATTAGGAGACAAATAAAATGAGATTTCAAACCATTTAGATATCCTCATTTCTAGTTTGAGAACAAGGAGAATAGCACTTAAATGTAGGTTGAAGTATATAAATTGGATTTAAAACATTAAACTGGTACTTTTAAAAGACGATGAAACTGCATCACCTGGTAGCAGAAGATATGTGTAAAAAAAACATAACTTGTACAAAAAACCTGTACAAATTATAATAAACTTACATCTTGTACACAACATATATATCCGGAACATAAATATATCTCAACTTAGGATAGCAGTTCCTTATTTTTTATGGAGATGTTGTTTACCGAGCGCGGAAATGTAGAAACGATCCGGGTAAACTCATCGATTCTTTAAATAAACCTATTATAAAACGTTCCAAATTCAACACAAGATTAGATCTTTGAATATGGCTTTATTAAGCTAAATATTATTTTTATATACATATTTACATGTTAGGCTCTACAATCCGTCGATACTTGTATCTTGGCATTGCACAAGATCATGTTTTTTTCGGACTGTTAATGGCGTCTTTACATTAAACCCATTGGATTTCAGATGTGTACTGATTGATATACATAAATTTAGTCGATTTGGCGTTCACACGGTCCGATTCCAGTCAAAACGTCGAATGGAAATAGCGTACGTTTCGATTTCAGATTGTATGGAAAATCGTATCGTGTGAATGTACCTTTAGATTTTAGTGTCTTCTTTGTTGTAGGGATGTATAAATAACCTGCAACGTCCAGTTTGTGTTTTTTGTTGGATGGTTTGTCTGCTCTGTATCGATTTGATGAGTTACGTTCTTTCAACAGATTTTATCGTTTGTTCTTATTGTGCACTCCATGTGCACTTTCACAAGTATGGGGAAAGGTTTGGCGGCAAGCAAAAGATTTTAACCCAGCCCCATTGTGTATGTGACAGTCCCAAGTCAATTGTCTTTAATTGTGTAAAATTTGTCATTTACGGGCCCTTTAAAGCTGGCTATGCTGTATGGGTTTTGCTCATTGTTAAATTATTGAAGGTCGTACGTAAACTGGTCCGCCGTTCCATCTATAGCTTTGCACCGAAGGAACGGGTTGGTGCCACTGTCACATTGGCATTAATTGGACGAGTTTTACAAATTCAACGATTCGCTAATAAAATTGACCAATTATAGTGATAGGAAATTGACCTCAAATGTTAATACTGTGATGCCGCAAAATAAATAAGTATCTGTTAATTAACCCCGTGGTGGTAGAGCAGATAAATGACCAACGGGCGTGTTAACATGTTCTTTACAAACTGAGTCGGTATCTTTTATTCCCTTAAGAACTCAGTAGGGTTATAAATGTGCTAATTTCTTGTTTGATTTCCTATCAGTATAACACATAATAAACATAGCACATGATGCACTAGTCTCGTCGAATTATCAAATCCCGTGGTCAGAATTCTGACCACGGGATTTAGGCCATACCTGTTGTCAGTGTAGCGATAAGTGAACACAACAGGGGTCCAGTTTAGGTCGTACGGTGACCTATATTTGTTAACATCTATGCCATTCTGTCTTTGGTGGAGAGTTATATTTTAAATTATACCACATCTTCTTAATATAAATAAGCATTAGATTTTTAGCTGCCATTTTGTTCCTATCGTCCGTATGTATATATATAATTCGTCACAAATTTAGCCCAACAATGTTGGATCTTTAAATTTGCTTTTGCAAATTTTTGTTTTTCCCTTACCGGGATTTGAACCCTTGCTTCTGTGACAACGTGGAAACACCGCCTGCACCGTGTCAAGCGTACAGACACTTGCTCCCATATATACCTTAATATAACACATATAGGATTTTTTTTTCTGAGACAAGTGCCTGTGGTCAAGCGCTTTAGACCACTCGACCACATTGGTTACATAAAATATAGCTTTTTCTGGTCGATGTTTTACATTTGCTCGTCGTCTTTATAGTGTTCAGGTGTAACACAGAACATGATGTAAAGCAGCGAGAAGATGGTGTGCCTTTCAGATCAGCATATATATCTATAATACTAAAATTACGAGGTCCAATTTGTCAGCCGTCATCACGTAAAAACGACGAATCAAAGAATTCAACTTTATATATAACTAATATAGTACAAAGGTGTAGATTAAAAATTACACCACTCCATGCCCTTTTGTTTTCCACGTAATTAATATTGCCAATAATTGAGAAGTTCCGGGTCGAGTCCGATACCGATACCAATAGTATATTCACCTGTTACCGATTACCTTATCTGTACGTTCCGCATCTGACAGGCGCACCAACAAACGGTGTATTCAGGATTAATATGCTATATGCACGGGTCATAATCACAGGGTTGACACTACTAAATTGTCAAATTGTTACCTTAGTATTGTAAGTATTTTAATCAGTAAGACTTTCTAAGATACAATACGAATACTAAAAATCTGTGACTAAAAATAAGGCGTATAGGTACAGTTTTCAATTTGTTAGCGGGCATGACGTAAAACAGCGAATCAAAGAATTCAACTTTATTTATAACTAATATAGGACAATGCTGTTGATTAAAAAATACTCCATTCCATGACCTTTTGTTTTCCAAATAATTAATATTACCAATAATTGATAAGTTCCAGTTCGTACGGGGCGCCGAATGGGACTCTTATGGTTTTGTACTCAAAATTCAATTTTGTACGGACAAAAGTGACTTTTGTTCAACAAAAATAAGTTCAGTTTAACAAAATTTGTATCATACTACAAATTTAAAATTTTGTCATACAAAATTATCTATCAGCGGACAAAAGTCACTTTTGTCATGACAAAATTCATTTTTGTTACACAGACTTGAATTTTGTTACCTAATTTGAAAATTGGGCGACAAAAGTCAATTTTGTATTCAAATTAGTTTAGTTTGGTTTCTGTGAACTAATTTGCATACAAAATCGACTTTTGTTACACAAAATTGACAAAAATTAATTTTGTCTCAAGAAAATTGACAAAATTGACTTTTGTCTCAACAAAATTGACAAAATTGAATTTTGTCTCAACAAAATTGACAAAATTGACTTTTGTCTCAACAAAATTGACAAAATTGACTTTGTGAGACAAAATTGACTTTTGTGAGACAAAATTGACTAAATTGACTTTTGTGAGACAAAATTGACTTTTGTGAGACAAAATTGACTTTTGTGAGACAAAATTGACTTTTGTGAGACAAAAATTGACTTTTGTCTCAACAAAATTGACAAAATTGACTTTTGTCTCAACAAAATTGACAAAATTGAATTTTGTCTCAACAAATTGAATTTTGTCTCAACAAAATTGATTTTTGTCTCACGAAAGTCAATTTTGTCTCACGAAAGTCAATTTTGTCTCATAAAAGTCAATTTTGTTGTTACAAAATTGAATTTTGTCATCACAAAATTGAATTTTGTCGTCACAAAATTGACTTTTGTCTCAACAAAATTGACTTTTGTCTCAACAAAATTAACAAAATTGACTTTTGTCTCAACAAAATTAACAAAATTGACTTTTGTCTCAACAAAATTGATTTTTGTCTCAACAAAATTGACAGAATTGACTTTTGTCTCAACAAAATTAACAAATTGACTTTTGTCTCAACAAAATTGACAAAATTGAATTTT